>NC_028643.1:5330908-5354487 GCF_001406875.1 Solanum pennellii | reverse complement strand
AATAGAAAAGATTTAAATATGTTATCGAATTTTGGGTAAAAATTATTTATGTCATTTGTTATAAGTTTGACTTATTTGTCATTTCTGTTTGAGAAGAAACTTTTATATGTCATAGATGAGTCAAATTTTTAACTGATGACATAAATCAGCGCCTTTTCAAAGTTTGATGAATTATTTAAGCTTTTTTCTTTTCATAAAATTATTTGATTAATGACGCGGTCAAATAATAATTCACAAAGGGTAAAAGAAGTTTTGCAAAATCAATCGAAATTGTTTTCAATTATCAAATAATGACATGGATGAATTTTTTCTCCGAATGAAAATGACATAAGATAGAATCACATTTTTAAATTTTAACAGATGACATAAATGAATTCTTTTCTCAAAGTTCAATGACATATTTAAGTTTCTTCCTTATATGAAAAGTATGAGTTTTAGAAAAATTAAAAGAATATCTTTTTAAAATTTATGGTTACTTAAATAGATGCTCTAAAAGGTTTAAAGAATGATGAAAGTAATTTGAGAAGATATAAAGGGTAACCTAATTAGTTAAATAAGCTTTATAACAAAATGTTTCAGTATTAAATTATATGTTTAAAGAATATATTAAAACCTTAATAGAAATACCAATGTTGGATCCAATGCAATATGCTAGATACACCAAATCACTGATTTGAAGTCAAGGTATAAAGTCAAAATAAATAAATAAATAGTGATGAATATTGTCTAAGAATAAGAAATTGATCTGTGGCTGAAAGAAAAGAAGAATATGTTCTTCTTAGATATTCCATTATATGAATTGTTTTGGGACACTAAAAATGGAATATCAAAAAAGTAGAGTATCTACATGACTTATCTATTTATGGAGTAGTAGTACGTTGTGTCTTTTACGCTTTCTCTGTTCACAAATGTTTGATAGATATACTAAAAATAAACGTTCAAAATTAATTGTCAATTTAAATAATCAAGAAATAATTCGTTTTTTTTCAATTCTGTCCTTAATAATTATTCCATGTTGTTGAATTAAAAAGTTATGTAGACTTTTGATATTTTTTGCTATAGTAGGATTATATTAGTGAAATTACACCTTGTATTAAATTTTTCTTAAAAAGAAATCCTGATAAACAATTGTTGACGGAAGGAGTAGTTGCTTTTACGTGAGAATGTAAATAAATAGGTAGAGCACTAGAAGAAACTGTAAATCCATTTTAAAAACCATTAAACAATCAATGGAGGACAAATTTCTATCTATTTTGGGTGTACGAACAAAATTCTACATTAATAGTTTGAAAACATTGAGGAGCTATTTATAAGGTATATGATCTGTTAATGATGTGAAGTTTTTTTTCGATTCAACACTACAAGAAAACATGAAATTAGCAACAGTAATTAATCTTAGTTAATTTGTCACTAATTAGTTCCTAACGAATTGAATTTTCATATAATTCGTCGTTAATGCTCCTAAATGGGATTACTATAAAATTTTGTTGTTTAACTACTAAATTTTGTCTCCTTATTTTCTTGTAGTGGTAAAATTATAAGGACTTAGTTCAAAACGAACTATATCGCATTATATTAAAAGTATCATTTGACTAATTTATATTAACAATTGATATCAAAGCTTAGACTACGAGGGACTAGTACGATGAAGGAAGATGATGGTGTGGGGCAAGCTAGTTGTGGGCTACTATTGCCATAAAATACTCACACAATATGAGTGCACGCAGTGAATTTCAAAAATTGATTCAACGTGAATAATCATAGTGACGTGTCATCTGAAATTTAGTTCACGAGAAGAATTAATGGAAGCACGTATAGTTTTACATTAATAATTAGAAAGATTGATAAATGATATATAAGATATAGAATTTCTTAATACCGTGAGATCTTTTTAAGAAAATTTTGTGGCTTGGAAAAATAAGTTCAATGTCTAAAATATTGAAATTAAATAGAGACCATATGAATATGTAGTACTTCAACTTATCATGAATATTGTTAGTGGAGAATGAACTATGGAAATATGCTATATCTCTTCATTTTTAAAACAAATGCTAGCCAGCCTGTGTTCACCAATTATTGAGCAGACTCAAATTTATGTAAGTTTTATACTTGTATTCCACAGCCATATTCGAATTTTAACTCTTCAACCAGCCACACAAAAGAAAATATACCTAGTTAAACACCTTCACACAATAAATTGGGACAGAAAAAATATGTATACAATAATATAAAAAAAAATTACACTATCAACATAATAGATTAAAAGATTGTACTTTCCTAACTTATGTGATATTGTTTGATTTGATAGTACAGTTAAATTAAGAAAACAAATTTGAATAACTATAAATCATTTTGTTAAAGATAAAAAGAGAATTTTAAATTAAATTAATTTCAATTATATCATTTTTCCAAAGTTATCAATCCCATCTTCCTATAAACGTACACTCATATTTTATTTTGAAGTGATTTAATAGTGGTGTAACACTTTTAACACATTTGTTTAATAGTTAAACTTAATGTGTTGTTAAAAGTTTATCATATCCTATTACAACAACTTAAACAAATATGTTAGTACTAACATAGTTGCATGTGGATGATAAATTTCTAAACAATGAACTACTTTCTCCTCTCTCTTCTTCATGTGATACTTTTCATTAACTTAATATCAAATTTGAAAATTTGAAATACATAACAAATCTTAGAGATATTCGTGTGAAACAACGGTAAAAAGGGAATTTGAATATTAAGTTATTTCTAACTATAGAAAGTTGACATTAATTCTTCCAGAGACACATATATGAAACAAAGAAGTAGTATATATGTCACGTAAATTGAAACAAAACACGAAAGAATATAGATTGTAGAGAATACTTACATCATTAGGGCAAACAATACTAAGATTGATGGAGTAAAAGTTGAAAGATCAAATACAGATTGACCAGCATGCCTTGTATTCACAACTTCAAACAAAGATCCCACAATCTTCTCATAAGTACTTAATCCAGAAGTACCTTCAGAATTCCACTCCAATGAACAAAACATAACAAATTGAAATACTATTAATCCCACAACAGTAATAGCAATACCAATTGTTTCATAACTTGGAAAAATATGTGAATATCCAACACATTTTGAGTTCTTCAAAATATACTCATACTCATGTCTCTTTGTGATTTTCCATAAGAACATTATAACGATGCGTAAACAAGGAGCAAACAAAGTGTTTCCTAGAAGGACTTGAGGGATAAGAATGAGAAGAAGACCTGAATTTTTCTTGAAAATCATCATGTTTTCATTTGTAGGTGCAAAACCACAATTTGCAAAAGTTGATACTGTGGTGAATAGTGAAAAAGTATGTAAATTAAGGCCTTTTTGGTTAAGGATTTGTTTCGCGCTAGGGATGAGTATTATATAGAGAGAAACTAACGATGAACCAAGAAGAATAACAACAAGAATATATCCAAAAACCACATTACTCAACAATTTTATCGATTTAATCTTGATAATTTCATCGTGATGATCATGACTATGATCTTCGATAGGGTTTATTATTATTACATCTTCTAACTTATTGTCAACGTTTATTATATTCCCTAGCTCATAATCTTTGTTACTAAAAGATTTATCTTTGTTTTCTTTATTCTTGATGAGTTTAAGGCTAAGAAAAGAGGTAAAAGCTTCCCCACCAAGAAACATCAATATGGTCATGAAAACAAGTTGAACATTTGAGAGAACTTCCATTTCAATAGTGGACATACTAGAAACTGTGGTTGAAGAAACAGAAGTGAAAAGAACATCTAGGTTTTGAGGACGAAAAGACGGTAGGGTTCTAGGTTTTGAAACATAATTCAAAGCTAAGAAACCTAACAATGAAAGGGTTGTGAAATACCCTAATTCAATCCAAAATGGCTTTACCCTAAGACTCATCATAATCTTAAAGAAAGAAATTGAAAGTGATGACTTCATTAGTAAAATAAATTTGTTTGTCTCTTAAGTTTTATTATAATACTCAAGGGTTCAATTTATAGTAAAAATTGTGTAGTGGAATACCTATACTAGGCACCTTGTGTAAGCTTTAAATTAATCCCAATAACATATGGTACGTATCAAAAGGAGTTAGAATATAATAATTCTTACCAATGATTCAAATTAATCCCAACAACATATGGTACGTACCAAAAGGAGTTAGAATATAATAATTCTTGCCAAATGATCATTGATAATTCCTTATCATAGAGTTAGTGGAATTATAAGATGCTATACAACTTATTTATTATTTGTTAAAAACGTGTTAAAATAGGCATTCTATGCATTTCAAGTTCATAATTAGTATCTACTTAGTAATATGGTGTTGTGAGAGAGAGTATATAGATGGATGATTTACCTGAGTTGACTGGTGAATATGTTGAAGTGTGTGATCATCTTATCCAAATTCTTTTTTATGGGTCAAAGCATGTGAAAATTCTTTTTACATAAGTGGCGTGAGATTTGATCACAAGATTTCAATCTGCTCTGAAATTTTATTAAAATGTGTGACCATCTCATCTAAATATTTAAAGTGTTAATTGTATTCTCATGAGAATCTACTAATTTGTTGAGATTGCTTTTATAGGATATTTTCAAAGTTGGAGATTAGTTAATGGAATTATTATTTTAGGTGAGATTTGTGGGATGTGAAAATATGCATCATAGTAGGAGAAGAGGGTGGCATGGGTGGGGAGAGGGTTTGTCAAGAGGAAAAAAAAGGTACTCCTCCTATCGATATTTTCTCAGTTTGTTTGGGCACAAAATTTAAAATATAACAGAATTTTTTGAATTTTATGATCTCAAATTATAGATGTGTGTACTTCTTTACATCTCATTAAATTAGTCGATCCATAGATGAAACAAAGGAAATTCCATGGATTCAGTTGAATCTCGCATAGCTAACACTGTCATGACGCTATGTGATGTACTTGTATGAAGGACGTGACTTAGCTTGCAAACAACACTAACAATATATAGCCAAATAAATAATACGAAATAATATAAAATTGTTATAATTGATATTGATTGAAATGATTTTAGCCACATCTTATTATATTGGACCTATCGATCACNGGAATTCCATGGATTCAGTTGAATTTCGCATAGCTAACACTGTCATGACGCTATGTGATGTACTTGTATTAAGGACGTGACTTAGCTTACAAACAACACTGACAATATATAGCCAAATAAATAATATGAAATAATATAAAATTATTATAATTGATATTGATTGAAATGATTTTAGCCACATCTTATTATATTGGACCTATCGATCACTTATTTGACACTGCGTTGATTTTTAATGAAAGTGTCAAAGTGTAGTAAGATACACATGCATCATTGGCTCATTGCAGGTCCTGTCATATCATCAACTTGTTTGCCATGATGATTTTAAAGGCTTAATTAATATATTAATGTATTTTAAATTTATCGATAATTTTTATTTAGACATATAAATCATGATTTATTTCATTTAATCATTTATACATATGATAAAGTGTATGTTATTACATGTTATATTATAATATTAAATTAAAGTGAATTTAAATTTAAATTATAATCCCATTACATAAATTTGAATAGATATCATTACGAATGGTCTCAATTTTTTGATTATGACATGATATTTTTATTATTTTTTTATTCTTATTCTTATTTTCTAAGTGGATCTTACTACTAAATGGAATTATTATTTCCCAACAACACACGAGTTGAAGTGGAGGTTGCAATTGAGTTTGTTTTCATGTAGACCAAACTTAAACATCACTAAAAAAAAAAAAGTTGATGGAATGGGTGGCCATTCCACATACGTGTTTGTGTATATGTTTGTTTTTTATTATTTATTATTTATCATATTCTTATCATCAATTAATAATTAACATATTCTAAGTACATCTTTTTAGTACCAAAGTGGAACGAAATCACATTTTTCAATTGAAAACATTATCTAAATCTTCTAATTGGTTGATAAAAAAGACTTGAAAAGAGGGAGCAATGGTGTTAAATATGAGACATTGTTTTAGGCCATTTTAAAAGAAAATCTTAGTTGACAAATATTTAACTGTTATAAAACTATAGAATAAGAAGAAGAAACTAGAGAGAAAAGAAGAGAAGACTTGTTATTTCTCTTGATGAATGAATTTACAATGAAGAGGAGCACTCTATTTATAGGAGAAATCTAACTCGGTCCCCAAGTAGGACTCTTTAACCATATCCTAAAAAGGACTCCACATGATAGACATTCACTATAATACAAATACTTTATAACACTCCCCCTGAATGTCTAATTCATAGATGATGTGCCTCATCAAAAACCTTACTAAAAAAAACTTTAAGAAAAGAAAAACTCTAGTAAAGGAAAAGAGTACACATATCTATTAATACGCATCTAGGCTGCCTCATTAAAAACCTTACAAGGAAAACCCAGTGGGACAAAACCTCGTAAGGGAAAAAGAGTACAGCGCGTATTAACTCCCCCTAATGAGAACATCAATCCAAAGACTTGAATCTTCGCATTCCAAGCTTGTGCACCATCTTCTTGAAAGTTGCAGTTGGTAGAGACTTGGTGAATAGATCAGCCACATTGTCACTTGAACGAATCTGTTGCACATTTATATCACCATTCTTTTGAAGTTCATGTGTATAGAAAAGCTTCGGTGAAATGTGCTTTGTTCTATCTCCTTTTATGAATCCTCCCTTAAGTTGTGCTATGCATGCTGCATTATCTTCATATAAAGTGGTGGGTACTTTATCACATTTCAAACCACATTTCTCTCGAATGAGATGTATCATAGACCTTAACCACACACATTCTCTACTTGCTTCATGAATAGCTATTATTTCAGCATGATTAGATGAAGTGGCTACGATGGACTGCTTTGTAGATCTCCAAGATATGGCAGTCCCCCCACATATAAACACATAGCCTGTTTGGGATCGAGCTTTGTGTGGATCAAATAAATATCCTGCATCAGCATAACCAACAAGATTTGGGCTACAATTAACAGAATAAAATAAGCCCATATCAGTTGTCCCTTTAAGATATCGCAAAATGTGTTTGATCCCATTCCAATGTCTCCTAGTAGGAGCAGAACTATACCTTGCTAACAAGTTAACAGCAAAAGCTATATCAGGTCTCGTAGTTTTAGCAAGATACATTAGTGCACCAATTGCACTAAGATATGATACTTCAGAACCAAGAATTTCTTCATCCTTTTCTTGAGGTCGGAATGGATCCTTATTCACATCAAGTGAACGAACAACCATCGGAGTACTTAATGGATGCGCTTCATCCATATAGAATCTTTTCAACACTTTTTCTGTGTAGGCAGATTGATGAACAAAAATACCATTTGTCAAATGCTCAATTTGCAACCAAGATATAATTTTGTCCTTCCCAGATCTTTCATCTCAAATTCATTCTTTAAATAATCAATTGCCTTTTGAAGCTCTATTGGAGTTCCAATAAGATTTATGTCATCAACATAAATAGCAAGTACAACAAATTCCGATATTGTTTTCTTTATAAAGACACATGGACAAATTGCATCATTTGTATAACCTTCCTTAATTAAATACTCACTAAGACGGTTATACCACATGCGCCCATATTGCTTCAAACCATATAATGATCTTTGCAATTTAATTGAATACATTTCTCGAGATTTTGAATTACATGATTTAGGCATCGCAAATCTTTCAGGACATTTTCATGTATATCTCNCGACAATCTGCAAATCTAGCAGTAAACATGTCTCCAGTCAATGGTTCAAGATAGCGTATAATGGAGGGTGACTCAAACCCAACATATATTCCTAACCTTCTTTGAGAGCCCATCTTAGTGCGGTTTGGTGGTGCCACAGGCACATGTACAGCATTTTCAAAAATTCTTAGATGGGATATATTAGGTTCTCGACCCATAACCAATTGCAATGGAGAAACCTTATGATAACTTGTCGGTCTGAGACGAATAAGTGTTGCAGCATGCAAAATTGCATGTCCCCACACAGAAGTGGACAACTTAGTTTTCATAAGCAATGGTCTTGCTATTAATTGCAAACGTTTAATTAATGACTCAGCGAGACCATTCTGAGTATGAACATGAGCAACGGAGTGTTCAACTCTTATCCCAATTGCTAAACAATAATTATTAAATGATTGGGATGAAAACTCTGCAGCATTATCAAGACGAATGGACTTAATCTGATTATCAGGAAAGTGTGCCCTTAACCTTATTATTTGTGCCAATAATTTTACAAATGCCAAGTTACGAGATGACAATAGGCACACATGAGATCATCTAGAAGAAGCATCTGTTAGAACCATAAAATATCTAAATGACCCACTAGGTGAGTGAATAGGTCCACAAATATCCCCATGTATACGTTCCAAGAACGCAGGGGACTCAATCTTAACTTTCATTGGTGATGGTCTCACAATTAACTTGCCTTGATAACAAGCAGTACAATTTAAAAGAACTTTTAGGTCTTTTAGTGGATGTCCATTCGAATTTTCTATAATTCGTCTCATCATTATTGACCCAGGATGTCCTAGACGATCATGCCAAAGTACAAATGTATTGGAATCAGTAAACTTCTTATTTACTATAAAATGTGCCTCAATTGCACTAATTTTTGTCCAATACAAGCCAGAAGATAAAGCAGGGAACTTTTCTATAACACATGTCTGCCCAGAGACATTCTTGGTGATACCAAGATATTCAAGATTTATTTCATCCATTGATTGGATATGATAACCATTTTCACTGATATCTTTAAAACTCAACAAGTTTCTCTTAGATTTTGGAGAAAACATAGTATTATTAATGATGAGTTTAGTTTCCTTGGGCAAAATTACAATGGCTCTTCCAAAACCCTCAATCAGATTAGTACTACCGAAAATTGTAGTAACATTTATTTTACACATACTTAAATGAGAAAAATATTTCTTATTTTTAAAAATAGCGTATGTGTTGTACCAGAATCAATCAAACAAATATCTTCATATTTCGATAATATGTTCTTAGAATTATCCATATCTTCACATGAAATGACATACACAAAATAAATATATATTAAATATTAGTGTTGTCAAAAGGGTACAATATATTCAAAGGAATAAATTAATAATTAAATATTAGAAATTGAGCCTTAATTTATTGTTTCCTCTAAGTCAAAAACGAGTTGTTAGGAAAATAAAATAAAATCATTATTTAATCCTAGTTAATAACAGACTGCATGTTTTTAACATTAGATCAAATTAAAGACCTAATATAATATAAACACATGATAAATCCTAGTTAATATCAGAATTTATGTTTTTAACATTAGACCAAGTTAAAGACCTAATATAATACAAACACGTGATAAAGTTTAGTATTTGACTAACTCTATCATATTAGAATCATATAAATAAATCAATAAAAAATATATATTATTTAATTAAGAATTAAGGAACAAGTAATGAACGACTAAACTAATTTAAAATACTAATACTCATGCAAACAACTACCGTTACATGAAATTTATTAATAAATACTACCCAAAAAAAATATCACTCTTCCATGTTCACAGAACCATCACCAATTAAGTGATCTAATTTTCCTTCAGGATGTGCGAAGAAATCTGCTACATCCAAGTGCGTGATGTCAACTTGATTTTCAGAGATAAAATTTGCCTCAGGATTTTTCTCTTTCTTCTTTAGTGATTCTTGATAAAGCTCAACCAAGTGTTTGGGAGTATGACAATCACGTGCATAATGACCTCTTCCACCACATCGAAAACAACCTTCCCTAGTTGCTTCACGTTTCTCATCCTTTCTTTTTTCCTTTTTATTTGATGAATGATTGATGCCAGGAATAGAATTACGTTCTTGACCATAATCACGACCACGACCACGTCCACGTCCACGTCCACGATCACGTCCACGACCACGATTAGGACCGCGACCTTTTTCATGCCTAGCATGGTGAGCGTACGCCTCATTCACTTCAGGAAGTGGTTCAGATCCAGTAGGTCGATTCTCATGATTTTTCAATAATAAATCATTATTTTGCTCGGCCACAAGAAGATGAGAAATTAGTTCAGAATACTTTTGAAACCTTTCTCTCGATATTGTTGCTGTAAGAGCACATTCGAGGCATTGAAAGTGAGGAAGGTCTTTTCCATCATATCAATCTCACTAACCGTTTCTCCACATAATTTCAATTGAGAAGTGATTCTGAACATGGCAGAATTGTACTCATGTATAGACTTAAAGTCTTGTAGCCTTAGATGCATCCAATCATATCGTGCCTTTGGATGTATGACCATCTTCAAGTGGTCAAATCTTTCTTTTCGGTTTTTCCACAAAACAAGTGGATCCTTAACTGTCAGATATTTGATTTTCAGAATCTCGTCAAGATGATGACGCAAGAATATCATTGCTCGTGCACAGTTTTGATTTGATGCCTTATTTTCTTCTTTTATTGTGTCTCCGAGACCCATTGCATCAAGGTGAATTTCAGCATCCAACACCCATGAGAGGTAGTTCCTGCCCGAACTTTGAAGGGCAGTGAACTCTAGTTTTGTAAGATTGGCCATTAAAATTAAAAACAACAGAATAAATAATACCTTTATTAATTCTTCAAATCTAACCTTCACTTTTGAGAAATTAGAGTCTCGTGCTGATAACGTGTTATAAAACTATAGAATAAGAAGAAGAAACTAGAGAGAAAAGAAGAGAAGACTTGTTATTTCTCTTGATGAATGAATTTACAATGAAGAGAAGCACTCTATTTATAGGAGAAATCTAACTTGGTCCCCAGGACTCTTTAACCATATCCTAAAAAGGACTCCACATGATAAACATTCACTATAATACAAATACTTTATAACATTAACAATATTATCAACATTTTGTTTATCGCATATTTATTTGATATTTTTTTTTATTGACGTGAGACTAAATTATCAACGAAAAAATATATATATGTAATGTAATTTTGCAATTTTAAAATACCCCCAATATAAACCAATCACATTGACGGAGAGGTATTTTTTTATTTAAAAAATATATTGTTTATAAATAATTAATATATATATATATATATATATATATATATATATTTGAAAAATATATATTTGATTTCTTTTTCTCAAATTTTTAACAAAATTAAATCAAATACTATTGATTTTTAAAAATCAAATCCAATTCGAACCGAGAGTAGATTAAAATCAATATATGAATGATTTTTAATCAAACTATCAGCACCAATGGATATTAGAATATGTCTTTTCTACTATTAATTATAACATTTTAAAATTAAAAGTTCAATACTTTCCTATTTTCTTTTAAAGGACAATTGTGAGGTACATAATTTAATTAGATCATAATTTATGTCTTTTAGTTCAGAATTCTGAATATTATTACAAAGAGATTAATGGTATATACTTATATTCATTAGATCTAACATTATGAATATTACATTATATTCTCTCATATTTCATTATTAAGTCGTTTGATTATATATTTACTATAATTTTATATGTTTATCACTTATATTATAGATATATATAATCTACTTTATAAGATTAGTCCTCGACTTTACAACTATAATATTTCATATTCTCCCTCCTTTACAATGGAAAGTGACATGGTCACGTTGAGGGCCACACAATTAATAGTGGTCTAAAATTAAAATCAAATAAAGACTTTAATTTTTTTCTAAACAAATATTATTCTTTTCACAAATGAAAATGTGAAGGTATTAGTAACTCCTTTATCATCAATTTTTCGAATAATTCTTTTTTGTTGATAACATAATCAATTTATTTATTCTTTGTTGAGATATATATAATATTCTAATGTATTAAACATCATCTTCTAATAATACGCTAGTGGAGCAGTACTGTTTGTGAAAATATATATTTGTGTGATAGTAAATTAAACTACCTCTCTTTTTTTTTTAAAAAAAAAAAAAGGAAGCTATGTATGAGACCCCATTAAGATGTCATATTTGAAGTGAAAATGGATTCCATAATTTTAATTTGTACTAGTTTTAAATTATAGAGGGAAAATAATATTATTTCTCAGCCTCTACTCCCTCGATGTGATAGCATTTTTTATTCATCGTTCGTCCTTGAGCGTTTATTCCGATTAAAAAAAGACATACTGATTATTATTGAGGGTTACCGCACAATTTTGACAAGTCAAGGACAATGCTCAACTCTATTCAACTACCACGTCCTTTACGTTTGATATTTCAAATACTATTATACATGATATTAATCTCATATCTCCAAAGAATAAATTTTTTCCTTACGTTTACAACGCTACTAGATGGAATTATTATTTCGCAACAACGTAAGGGTGGAAGTGGAAGTTCCAATTGTGTTTAATTTCATACCAATCAAACTTGAGCATAATCACTAGAAAAAGTAGATGGAATGGGTGAACATTTCATATACGTGTTCGTGCATATGTTTCATATTTTTAATATTCTTTTTTTATCGATTAATATATTCTGAGTGATCTTTTTAGTACCAAAGTGAAATAAAATTGCATTTTCAATTGATAAAATTATCCAAATCTTCTAATTGGTTGACTAAAGACATTCTCTAAAGCTGTTAGAAAAGGCTTAAAAGAGGGAACAACGGTGTTACATGGGATATAATTTTCTTTTTAATTTTTTTTATTTAACAAATATTTAATAACTATTAAAATTATGTGCCCCTTGTGCGGAAATTTAATATCAAGAAATTTATAAAATAATACTTAAATATATCAAATCGGTCATTAAAATTAAAAAAAAATTATATTATCTTACATAAAAAATACATAGTAAAGAAAAGTGACAATTATAACATCTTATCATTTACATTAATTACATAAGCATAAATTAATTAACTATAAAAATATATATCAGTATCTGTAACATAAGTAATGGTGTCAGTGAGTCACTCAACAAGCCAAAGTACACAAATATTTTATTGTGCAGAAGAAGAAATTCAGAATTTTCGTTGTTGTAAAATGAGAAGAAATCCCTCTATAATAGACAACGAAGGGTAGTGTGATTTATTGTGCCTTTATCGAAAATGGAGTCGGAAACCTAAATAAGCTACAAAAAATAAAAAAGTAACCAAAATAAGCCACTATTTTAGTATGTAACTAAAATAAGCTTAGTGGAAGAAAAAGTTCCACTTTATGCAATTTTCTAAACGTTTTTCGTTAGTGTCATAACGTGTATTTTTAATATAAAATGGAACTTTTTCTTACAATTTATAAAGTGTAACTTTTTCTCCACTTTATAAAGTAGAACTTTTGCTTACACTTTATAAAGTGGAAGATCCACTTTGTAAAAAACTGAAACTTTAAACGGTATGCCTTGTAAAAAATTAATTGGACATTTTGCATTGTGTTTGGGAGGACAATTATAATAAACGGTATTTCCGTCATTTATAATTTCACCATCCCAATAAATTGAAACTTTAACTTTAGGTGTAGAAGACATTTGTTTTTTAGATTGAAATGAACAAAAATAGAAGACTTTATGTTGTAGGTGCTATCAACTATGTTTAAACGTCCTTAAATAGAGATTGAAATATTTTTCAGAATAAAAAAATAAAAATGCATAATGTAACATTCTTTTTCGTTTTTATGATATGTCAAATCATATAATTGTATGACAACACTGAAAAAGTTTCTTCAAAACGTGAAACGTGAAAAATATTCCTCTTATAAAGTGTAAGATTTTCTTCCACTTTATAAAGTGTAAGAAAAAGTTCAACTTTGTAAAGTGGAAGAAAAAGTTCCACTTTATAAAGTGGAAGAAAAAGTTCTGTTATATATTAAAATACACGTTATGACACTAACGGAAAACGTTTAGAAAATTAGATAAAGTGGAACCTTTTCTTCCACTAAGCTTATTTTAGTTACATACTAAAATAGTAGCTTATTTTGATAACTTTTATATTTTGTGGTTTGATTCAAAAAAGAAAATCCAATTTATTTTTAACAATATCAAAATAATTATTATTAATTTTTTTAAAATTAAATCCAAATCAAACCAAAACAAAATTAAAATCAATTTACGTAATTGATTCTTAATCAAACCGTGAGCATACTTAGATTGTGCATCTATTTCATTTTTTTATGGCCTAAGTCATCTCCAGCCACTAAAAGTTGTCCGCATAATTCATTTAGACACCTCAATTAATCCTTGTGCCAATTGAACACTTTATTTGTTCAAAAGTCATTCCTATTAGACACAAAATATTGACATGGCAAAAAACGTGTAATTCACTTTCCTTGAGCGCGTTAATTTATTAAAAATAATATTTTTCTTTTTTTTTTAAATTTATACCCCTAAGTTAATTTTTTAAAAAATAATTAATAAAAAAGAAGAAGAACAGTTGTCTTCTTCTTCCCTATTTCTATCAACCCCACCCCACCCCACCCCAACCCCCATACCCCTGTACCAGTAGTTATCTTCTTCCCCCACCATTCTAATGATTTCAAAATTCTTAGTATCAGTGGTTATCTTCTTCCCCCACCATTCTAATGATTTCAAAATTCTTAGCATTTTGTTTCATCCTTTTTTTTTTCATTTTTTGTAAAAAAAAAATCTGCTAATTTAATATGTGAGAAGAAGAAAAATTCAAACATTGGAGTTAAAAATTGATCGATATTCGTCTGTCTCTATTTCGATCACTCCGATTGAACAAACATCGCCACTCATTAATTTATTAAAGATGATATTAAAAAATTCAACATACTTTCAATTTTTCTTGGTCATGAATCTTAAAAATAATTTATTGACGTTTATTTATTTTCACAAAAATCTCAAAACGAATGGAGAATAACATATGATAGGAGAATAAATTTGAACGGGAGATTTTTATTTTTGTTATCTCCGTTATCAATGGTGGCTGCTGGAGTTCACTGGGTAGAGGAAGAAGAAAGGTCAAAGGGTTAGGTGGGGGTGGGGGAGATTTTCTTTTTAAATATTTTTGTGATTAATAAATAAAGGGAAACTATTTTCATTTTTTTAAATTAAAAAATTATATTTTATTGCTAGACTGGGTCCATGTGCCAAGTGTCACAATTTTATTTGTCATTTTTTTAAGATAATGCACGTGAATTACACGCAAAATATTTTTAAAAAAAGTTTTCGTTTTATGTTCAATAGATACATATTCTTTAATATTAAAGTGTCTAATAGGTAATAATCCTAGTTGAGGTGTCTAAGTGAACTATGCGAACAACTTTAAGGGGCCGCATATGACTTAAGCCTTTTTTTATATTTTTTTGATCAATTAATATGATTTAAGAATACAAGATGAGGTGACGTGGACTCCAAAACCCCAAGCAAATTTTCACAGTTAAATATAATCACCTACTAGCCAAGTAATCGAATAATTAAATTAGCCAATGAATGAAATAGATCTCAAAAAGTTATACATTTTATCAACTAAAAGGACAAAATTACTTTTATGAGTCGTGTTGAAGTACAAATATTAATATTACACCATTATAAATAGTAATATGTTCATATAAACATATATATACTTTTAAAATATATTATTAAATAGTAATAAAGATGAAAGATCTCTAGTTAAGTTTGATATTATAACAATAATTTCAACCAAAATAAAAATATGTTTCAGACTCTTTTTCCAAAAACCTTTTTTAGAATTAATCTCCCAAAACCTTCCTAAGCTATTTATGCTTATCAACGTGTATTGTTGTTAATACCTGAACTATAACATTTCATATCTACCCCCACCCCACCCCACCCCACCCCTTTACAATGGCAAGTGACATATACAATGATCATTGATATATATCTTGATTTAACATCAGTTAAGAGAAATTATTGATCTTACTATATCAATACAATATATGATATTGGTTTAATATCAATAAGCGAAAATTTTATCAGCCTTAAAAAATATGTGTATGAGTTGTATTTTTTTAGTGAATATCTCTTGAATTGTTTTGAATTAAAGTATGAACATATAATTATTTTGAGTTTTATTACGTTTTTCAATTACAAATTTACATATATAAGGCCAGACTCGTTCATTCTTCTTTACATTTTTTTATTTATTTATAGTGCATATATAGTTTATGATTTATCTATTTAAATTGCACTACTAGGACAAAGACATGCAAGAAAAAATGTAAAGGGTCCCAAATCACAAACTAAAGATGTCTTCAAAAATAATATAATTCTATCACCAATAACGACCTATTTTTGTCAAAGAAAAAAGTAAAATGAAGGATTTTGTAAAGGAAATCCACATCCTAAATTGCATTGTCCACTATCTTCCTTTTATTTGTTTCAATTTATGGGATATTTTACATATCGTAAAATTAATATAAATTTAAATGATATATATAAAAATTTAAAGTAAAAAAATAAACTTGTTTGAAATTTCAAAATTTAAAAGGTGTCACGTAAATTGGAACAAAAAGAGTATACTCTATTTATTTTAATGTATTTATCTGATTTAACTTGATATAAAAGAATTTAAATTTAAAAAAAAAAACTTTTAAATTTTCTAATCTTAAATTAAAATTAGATATAAAATATAACGAAATATATTTTAATCCCACAATCCTAAACATGTTGCGTAAAGTTTGAACGAAAACATTATTTAAAAATATTAAAGAAATTTAAGAGAAATAAATTAAGTAAATTCACTTGCAATGTCACAGAATCTAGTCCTTTCATTTAAATGATTTGTACCACTAACGTCAGTACACTTCCATTATAATTTATTATATGCTATATATACTATTGAAGAAAAGTGTAGAAGTTACGTTTACAATATATATATATAAAATATAGTTTTATGGAATTGTAGTATGTCGGTTAATTATATTATCTCTAGAATTTGGCATATCCATCCACTTGATAAAAAAAAGCCAAAAACAATCTGCACTATAAACAGTACTTCATCAAAAAAAAAAAAAAAAGCACTATAATTATTAAAATTTAATAGTGTTATTCATAGGGTGTGTAAAGGTAAAATCACGAAAAAATAAATTACAGGGCAGATATATATAGAATGACCAAGTTGTTCAATGTCATTTTCAAGACTAAACCTTTTAACTTTGTTTTAAGAGGTTTTTATTTATAAAATTAAAATTTAATCACTATATATAATGGAATTTTTCAACGAAGGGTATCGTTCGATACCCCTTGAACCAAGGTAGGTCCACTACTGAAGGTAATATTTAAAATTGTAATTAACTATAAGAATATCAAGTTACTAAGTCACACTATAAGAGATAGTAGTGTAGATGAGAATGACGAGGGACATAAAAAAATCAATTTAAATTCAGGCGAAAAATCTAAAGTTAGTAAATAATTAATCTCATGTTCAGAATCATAATAACACTTATCCTAATACCCAAATAGATAAAATTACCCTTCCGTCCAACACAAAAAATCTAAAGAAATATAACAATAGTGCAAACCATCTTAAAATATGATACCACAAAAGTAGTATAAGTGCAAATACACGGGCACTATGTAGGGAACATAGGCCGATTGACAAAAAATTAAGAAATATATTGTATAAAGAATGTTAATTGTATTTTTTTAAAAAATTGATAACTATACATAAGTCAATTTTATTCGAGAAACTATATTTTGTATTTGTGTATTTGTATTCGTACGAATACAATATACATTCATTCTCTCTATCAAATGTATTTGTATCCAATCAAAGAGAGGATGAATACAGTTGTATTCGTTGTGTTTCAAATAAATTGATACAAAATAAATAAAAAATACAATGCAAAATAAATGCAAAATATAATTTGTTGTATTTCTAGTATAATTAATACAAAACAAATACTAAATACATTGCAAAATATATAAAAATTACAATCCTCTCTCCTCCCTCTCTCGATCTTGCTCGCTTCTCTCCTCCCTCTCTCGGTCTCGCTTGCCTCCGTTCTCCCTCTCTCGGTCTCGGTCGCCTCCCTTCTTCCCTCTCTCGATCTTACTCGCCTCTCTCAATCTCGTTCGTCTCTCTTCTTTTAATATGTATTCATTTTTATACAAATTAGTTTATACTTGTATGTTTTTCTCCAAAATCCGTGAAAAATACACTTTCTCCTCTCTCTCTCTCTCCCAAATCTCGCTCTCCTCTCTCCTTCCTCTCCTGACATTTTGTTATTATTCATAATTAAATAAACTTTAGCTATAAAATGCCTAATATTTGCTATTTTTGAAAGATTATAATAGTTGGGCCTATATGGCCCATTTGGAAATTGAAGAGAGATGTAGTCCAATGGACTCATCCTTATGCAACAGAAAGGTAAGAATTAGTACTTTTTCAACGAGAGGTTGATTAAAGGGAAATAAACTAATTAATTTCAGAACTTCAGATTTAAGTTGGCTCGCACTACAAATGTCATCAGGCTATCTTACAATTCACTAGAAAGGAGCAAATAATATTCTCGTTTCGGATACATTACTCGACGTCCTGGTACATTACGTTTTAATTCTAAATACATTACTCAATGTTTCGGTACATTATTTTTTGATTTCAAATACGTCACTCAATGTCCCAATACATCATGTATAGTGATGTATTCGACCAATACATCACGTAAAGTAATGTATTACGTTTCGATACATCGTGTATAGTAATGTATCCGAATGATTTATCACGCAAAATGATGTATTACATTCCGATACATCACGTATAGTGGTGTATCTGATTGATATATCACCTAAAAAGTGATGTATCCGATCATTACATCGCGTAAAGTGATGTATCCGATCATTAAATAGTATAAAGTGATTTGAGAAAAGGAAATAGTAAAACTTTTTTTGTAATTTTTCAAATAATAATTTTTTTAAAAGAATATAGTAAAATAAATTGTATAGTTTAGATAATTTTTCCATAATATTATCATCATAATTTATCCATAATAATAAACTAATATTTACAACGTTTTAATTACTAGACTTTTGACTTGTGTCAAGAAATGAGTCTCTCTCTCTCTCTATATATATATATAAATAAAATTTGATTTATATATAATATAATTTTCTGATAAAAGAGTGTCGTCGACACGTTTGTGTGGGGTCCAGCCTCGTTATGCCATTATTGACTTCAACAATTGCTGCATGCAATTGTCAATGGTTGACAAATTGTAGTGACAACAAGTGTTGAGAAACACAACAATTGAAAAACTTTCTATGGACATCTTTGACATGTTGTGGATGGTGGTGAATTCTATAAAAGGAGTTCATTAGCTCATTTTTAATGTACACCAAGCTAGAGAGAAAAATCAATTTGAGAGCAAAGTGAGATATTCCGTAGACTATACAAGAGAAATAGTCTGTGAAGAAAAATAGTGTGAGCGATATTTTAGTAAGGTGGAAACCAAAAGAGTGTTGTTCCTTTTGAGTGTGTAGTATTCATTTTGAGTATTATATTCGTGACTATACAGTGTAAAATTCCTTACTATAGTGATATCAGTTGCTCCTCTTGGCCTGTGATTTTTCCCTTATTTAGAAGGGTTTCCACGTAAAATTATCTGCGTCATTATTTTCTCATTTTATTTTTATTATTTTTACCCCATATATTTTTGTGTTAATCCGCACTTTTCCAACAAATTGGTATCAGAGTCAAGGTTTTATGTGAGTATGCTCTGTGGTTGCAGCATAGTCTGAACTTCCACATCATAAAAGATTACTTTGACTTGCGATAACTATATTTTTCTGGGAAAACAATGGAAGCCAACACAAGTAGAATGGTTACTTTGAATGGTGTTAGTGATGCAATTTGAAAGAGAAAAATGGAAGATATGTTTTATGTCAAGAACTTTTGCAAACCAGTATTTATCACTGTAAAGCCTGATAATAAAACAGATGAAGAGTGAAACTTATTGCACAGAGAGGTTTGTAGATTCATTAGGCAATGGGTCGACGATAATGTGTTGAACCATATTTCTGGAGAAACACATGCTCGAACCCTATGGAAGCATATTGAAAGTTTGTATGCTCGGAAGACTGGCAATAACAAAATGTTCTTAATAAAGCAGATGTTGAGTTTAAAGTATCATGATGGTTCTCCGATGACAGACCATCTAAATAATTTTCAGGGGATCATGAACCAATTATCTGCTATGGGCATCAAATTTGATGAAGAAATTCAAGGCTTGCTTCTACTTGGTTCCCTACCAGACTCTTGGGAAATATTTAGAACTTCATTGTCAAATTCTGCTCCGGATGGTGTGATCTCTATGGATTCCGCGAAGAGTAGTGTCTTGAACAAACAGATAAGAAGAAAAATTCAAGGTTCTTCTTTGTTGGATATCCTGATAATTGGCCCTAGGGGGAGAAACAAAACTCGTGATTCTCAGTATAGAGAACAAAATAGGAGAAAATCCAGAGGCAGACTTAAGGATATTGAGTGCTATCATTGTGGCATGAAAGAGCACACAAAGAAGTTCTGCAGGAAGTTGAAGAGGGAAAACAAAAACAAAGCGGAAAGAAGATGGCAATGAAAATTGCCTAGCCACCGTTACCACCCAAGATCTTGTTATTGTCCTTGATGCGGATATGATAAGTATTGCTTGTGATGAGTCAAGCTGGATTGTGGACACTGGTGCCGCATCTCATGTGACATCAAGGAAGAATTTTTTTTTCTTTCTATACTCCTGGTGACTTTGGAACCTTGAGTATGGGTAATGAGACAGTTTCTAGGGTGGTTGGTATTGGTGCAATTTGTTTGGAAACTAGTGTTGCAACTAAACTAGTTTTAAACAATGTGAAACATGCTCCTGATGTTCGTCTGCACCTAATTTCTGTTGGTGTTTCGGATGATGAAGGATATGTTAGTACCAACGGTGATGAAAAATGGAAGCTCATCAAGGGTTCCTTGGTTGTGGCTCGTGATAACAAACGTCGTGATCTATACTGAACTACGACATTTTGCTTGTTTTGATATGGTGAATGCGGTTGAGAGCGATAACTTTTCAACGTTATGGCAGAAGAGACTTAGCCACATCACTTGAGAAAGGACTTAATGTTCTAGCCAAGAAGAATTTTTTGTCAAATTTCAAATGTGCTAAATTAGAAAAGTGTAAGCACTGCTTGGCTGGAAAATAAAATAGAGTTTCCTTTAAGTCCTTCTCCCCTTCGAGAAATACAGAGTTGGTTAAGTTGGTGCACTCTGATTTATGTGTTCTAATGAAGAAAAAGACATTGGGTGGTGCATTCTACTTTGTCACTTTCATTGATGATTGCTCGAGAAAACTTTAGGTCTATGTCTTGAAGACTAAAGACCAAATGTTAGGTGTCTTCAAGCAATTTCAAGCTTCAGTTGAAACAGAAACTGGAAAGAAACTGAAATGTATTCGTACTGATAATGGTGGTGAATATTGTGAACCATTTGACAAATACTGCAAGCATTAAGGTATTAGACACCAGAAGACTCCTCCCAAGACTCCTCAACTTAATGGTTTGGCTGAGAGGATGAACAGGACCTTGATGGAAAGAATTAGATGTTTGCTTTCTGAAGCAAAGTTGTCGAACTCATTTTGGGGTGAGGTTTTATTGACCGTTGCACATATTAATCTATCTCCTGTTGTTGCTTTGCAAAGTGATGTAACAAATAGTGTTTGGTATGGAAAGGATGTTTCCTCTGACCATTTGAGAGTATTTGGTTGCAAAGCTTTTGTACATGTGCCGAAAGATGAGAGGTCAAAGTTAGATGCCAAGATAAGGCAGTATCTTCAATTGATATGACCTTGATGAATTCGGTTACAGGCTATATGATCTAATCAAAAAGAAACTTGTGAGAAGACGTGATATTATTTTCATGGAAAATCAAACAATTGAAGATATTGACAAAGCGGAGAAGCTAGAATCTTCAAGTTTTGATGGCATAGTTCATCATGATGAAGTTCCTCACACAAGTGTGCATGATGTTGTTGGGGTTGATAATCATGGTGACGCTCAGAATCATGTATCAAATCAACATGTTGATGTTAATAATAACAATGATATTGTTATTGATGATTCTGTTGCTCATGAAGTTGTGAACGAATCAAATATTTTGCTTTGGAGGTCCACAAGACAGCGGTTTCCTTCCTGTTATTCACCGAATGAGTATGTATTATTTACTGACAGGGGAGAACCTGAATGTTATGAGGAGGTCATAGAAGATGAGCACAAGGATCAATAGATTGAAGCCATGCAAGATGAAATGAAGTCTATGTATGAGAACCACACTTATGAGTTGGTAAAATTGCCTAAGGGCATGAGAGCTTTGAAGAACAAGTGGGTGTTCAAAGTTAAAGTTGAAGATTACAACTTGAAGCCCAGGTATAAAGCTAGATTGGTTGTTAAGGGATTTGGTCAAAGGAAGGGTATTGACTCTGCCGAAATATTTTCTCCTGTTGTGAAAATATCCTCAATTCGCACAATTCTAGGTTTGGCTGCTAGTCTTAATTTAGAGATTGAGCAGATGGATGTGAAGACGACTTTCCTTCACGGTGACCTAGAAGAAGATATTTATATGAAACAACCTGAAGGCTTCAAAGTAGAAGGTAAAGAAAATTTTATGTGCAAACTCATAAAGAGTCTTTATGGCCTAAAACAAGCTCCCAGACAGTGGTACAAGAAGTTTGAATCTGTTATGGGGGAGCAAGGCTATAATAAGACTTCTTCAGATTAAGACAGGTCAACGGACCGGTGACCGGGTCACCGGATCGGAATGAACCGGTACCGGACCGGACCGGACCGGAATCCGTTGACCGGAATTTTGACCGGTAGCGGGATGAACCGGACCCGAATTACCGGGATGGTTCATCGGTTCCGTCCCGTTCCACTATATACCGGGACGGAACCGGAATGAACCGGAACGGACCGGGATGGAACGGGACGGGATTAACGGGACGATATTTTTTGAAATTACGAAAATATAATTTTTATTTTATTTTTTAAGTATAAATTAATAGTTTTTAAATTTATACTATAATTTTTAACTTAAGTTTATTTTAAAGATATTTTATTAATTTTTTTGATTATTGTTAAGTTTGCAAGTAATCTAATAAAGTTTTCAAAATTTAAATCTTTTGAAGTTTATACTTTATAAGTTATTACTTATATTCATTAATATTTATTTTATAAGTTATATTTATAACTTGTATCTTGTAAATATTAAATAAATAAAATTTGTAATTTTAAAAAAGTAAATTAAAATAAGGATAAAACAATTATAAAAATTAAAAAATATCAATTTAATTTATTTAAATTTGTAACAAATTACAATTTCAATTTACAACTATTAGTAGAGTACATAGCTTACGCAGCCACCTTCTAGGAAGGGTTCTGTTTCAACTATGTCTCGAATGTAATACTAATAGTTGTATAGTCCCGTAAATCCTCTTTCTAACTCAGCTAGGGATTGATTGTGATCAACTTCTGGTCGTGGTAAAGCTCGTTGACGATTTTGAATTTCGACACACAACTCTAATATTTTTACACACAACTCTAATTTATACAACAAAAAAACTAGCCGTTTTAATTTTTCCGT
>NC_028643.1:5318174-5328079 GCF_001406875.1 Solanum pennellii | reverse complement strand
GAACTAGCACCTTTATTAGTTTTTTTAACTAATTTTTTTACTGATTCTACTAGACCTTTTTTACTTCCACTTTTTTTAGAAGACTCCATGATATAAAATTATAAATTATAAAATACGAAACTTAACAAGAACAATAATATAACAAGAACAACTTACAAGTTAAATAATAAATACAAAAAATAAATATAAGATTAGAGAGTGGAACGAAGTTACCAAACGTTTGTGTAAGAACAAACGATTATAATGAAAATTAAAATATTGATGTCGAAACTTGAAATTTGAAGAAGATTCCTCCTCCGACATACACCAAATGACCAAATGATATAAGTTATAAATATGAATGTAATTTGGAAATATATATTCTCTCAAATACTCAGACTTATATTTGTAAGTTGTAATTTGTATATAAAATTTTTACACACAACTCTAATTTATAAAACAAAAAAACTAGCCGTTTTAAATTTTTCCGTTTAAAGCCGTTGGTCCGGGTGGTCTCGGGAAAAGGGCAGGGGCGGGCAATTTGAAAAATTTGAATTTTAAAATATAATTTATAAAAAATATAAATATAAATTATATAAAATATAAAAAAATTAATATATATTAAATAAATCGGACCGGAACCGGATCGAACCGGACCGGAACCGGAATGAACCGGGATGAACCGGTACCGGTACACCGGTACGAAACTACGGTTCCGTCCCGTTCCGTGTACCGGTTTAGACTATCCCGGCCCGTCCCGTAGGCAACCGAAACGGGACGAACCGGAACGATACCGGTACGTCCCGTTCCGTTGCCCAGTCTTACTTCAGATCATTGCGTATTTGTACAAAAAAAAATTTTGACAATGATTTTATCATCCTCTTGCTGTATGTGGATGATATGTTGATTGTGGACAAGAATACTTTCAAGATTGACGAGCTGAAGAAAGAGTTGCACAAGTCTTTTGCTATGAAAGACTTGGGTCAAGCCGAGCAAATTTTGGGCATGAGAATTACTCGTCTCAGAAATGAAGGAAGATTTATTTGTCCCAAAAGAAGTACATTAAACGTGTACTAGAGCGCTTCAATATGAAGAATGTTAAGTCTGTTAGTACACCTCTTGCCGGTCATATGAAGTTGAGCAAGTAGATGTGTCCTACAGCTAGGATAGAAAAAGAGAACATGGACAAAGTTCCATATTCCTTCCCCATTGTAAGTCGAATATATGCAATGGTGTGCACTAGACCTGATTTTGCTTATGCAGTTGGTGTTGTCAGCAGATTTCTCAACAATTCAAGAAAAGAGCATTGGAAGTTGTGAAGTGGATACTCAGGTATCTTAGAGGAAGCTCAGATGAATGCTTGTGTTTTGGAGCATCAAATCCAATCTTGAAAGGCTATACAGATTCTGATATGGCAGGTGACTTGGATAACAGAAAATTCACTACTAGATATTTGATTACTTTTTTAAGGGGGGCTATATCATGGCACTCGAAGTTGCAGAAGTGTGTTGCACTGTCTTCAACTGAAGCTGAGTACATTGCGGCTACTGAAGCCGGCAAGGAGAGGATATGTCTAAAATGATTTCTTCAAGAGCTTGGTTTGATTCAGATGGAGTATATTGTCTATTGTGACAGTCAGAGTGTAATAGACTTGAGTAAGAACTCCATGTATCATGCAAGAACAAAACACATATCATTGAATTCGTGAGGAAGTGGAGAGTGAATCATTTCACGTCAAAAAGATCCACGCAAGTGAAAATTCTGCAAATATGCTGACCAAGACGATACCGAAAGACAAGTTCGAGTTATGCAAATAACTTGTGCGTATGAGCTCTCTCTAGAAGATGTAGATANGGGGGGGGGGGGGGGAGATTCGTGGGGTCCAGCCCCTAACAATTGTTGCATGCAATTTTCAATGGTTGGCAAGGTTGGCAAATTGTAGTGGCAGCAAATGTTGAGAAATACAACAATTGAAAAATTTTCGGTGGCACAACTTTGACATGTTATGGATGGTGGTGAAATTTGCAATTCTTCTATAAAAGGAGCTCATTAGCTCATTTTTAATGTACACCAAGCTAGAGAGAAAAACCACTTTAAGAGCAAAGTAAGATATTTCATAAACTATACAAGAAAAATAGTCTCTGAAGAAAATAGAGTGTGAGCGATATTTTAGTAAGATGGAACCAAAAAGTGTTGTTCCTTTTGAATGTGTAGTAGTCATTTTAAGATTGTATTCGTAACTACATAGTGTAAAATTTCTTACTATAGTGATATCAGTTGCTCCTCCTGGCCCATAATTTTTTCCTTATTTAAAAAAATTTCCACATAAAATTCTTAGTATCATTATTTTTCCATTTTATTTCTATTATTTTCCCTCGGGAGTTTGTTGTAGCCACATGAAAAACTTTATTTTATTTTATGAAGTTTTGGAGAAAACATTTTTTTAATATAATACATGCTATCAATGATTTTAAAATTAAGCATGTGGACTGATTTTGTCATAAAGGAACTTAGGGAGTCTCATTTACAGGAATCAAATAGTTTTATATAAGTGCATTTTAGATGCATTGACAGTAGGATTACAAATTTTGATAAATTGGAAAGATTCCAATTCTCATTTTTTAAGATGTGATTCACTATTTTCTTCGTCTAATAATATTTATTTATTACTTTATCCGTTTTAAAAAAATGATCTTCTTTTTTTTAGTCTGTTTAAAATAGAATAATCTTTTTTTTATAACATTTTAATTTCAACTTTCCACGTGACATGTTAAAGGTCACAAGATCAAAGGACAATTTTATACATTAAGAGTCTGTTTGGCTCAGCTTAAAAGCTGGTCAAACTGACTTAAAAGCTGATTTTTGACTTATTTAGCTGTTTGGCAAAACTCAAAATAACTTATTTTAAGTTCAAAAAAAACTTATTTTAAGCCAAAAGTTAAAAGCTGGGGTAGGGGTGTTTTTTTTTTTTTTTAGCTTATAAGCTGTTTTAAGTTGACCACATTTTTACCTTTTTGCCCTTAATATTTTTATACAATCTCCAAATTACCCACATAACCCTAACATCTCTTTCTTCCATTTTTCCCTTTTCACGTTTGGCATAGCTGCTGAACTTCTTCCTGTTCTTCCAATTTGATGTGAAGATAAACCTTGAAGTAAGTTTTTTCGATTATTTCAAACTTCCATCGGTTGACTCCAAATTTGGCTCAAGTTCAAACACTAACAATGAAGAAAACAATATGGATAAACAAAATGATACTTATTGGATGGGGCTTCGTGACATGATTGCTAATAAAATTGATAACGTTTGATGTTTGTATTATTTTAGTTTTTCCACTTTTATGTTAGTAAAGTGTTCTCTTTCATTTTGATATTTGTATTTGAATCAAACAACTTATTTTTGAAATATGAATTAATATTCCTCTTATAAGTAATTTGTTGATAAAGAAGTATGTGGATGATAGACAATTACTATTACTAATGAATGAAATAAAATAAATCTTAAATCTTTCAAGTGATCTATTCAAATTATATATTATTAAAATGTAAAATAAGTTGCACATATAACTTGAATAAAAATTTATATTCCTCTTATAATAATTTGTGATAATAAAGAAATATGTGAATGATAGACAATTATTATTACCTATGAATGAAATTAAAATAAATCTTAAATCGTTCTTTGATCTATTCAAATTATATTATCTTTAAAATCTATAATAAATTTATATTCCTCTTATAAATTATTTGTGATGAGAAAGAAATATGTGAATGATAGCAAAATATAACTATTTATGGCTGTAAAATATAAATTAATTAATTTTTATTATGTTAACAACTTTTTAGGGTATTTTAGACATTTTGATTTAAAAAGCTGTTTATCAGCACTTATTTGCCAAACACATCACTTTTATCCAAACGCATAACTGCTTATTTTAAAAATAAGTTTCAGCACTTTCAAAAATACTTTTTTAAAGCTGCTTTTATTAAGCCCATGCAAACGGACCCTAAATGTAACTTTAATTTAAGACCACAAAATTCAAAAGTCTTCTTTTTATTCTTAAATTTCATGTCAAGTCAAATCCGGTCATTCTTTGTGAAACAGAGAAAATATATTATTTTACGATACTTAATATATTTATCTATTTTGTAAAATTAATGAATAATTTTATACTTACTTTCTAATTTATTTTTATTATTAATTATAACCGTTTTTTAAATTTTAATCATAATTTTTTAAAACATTATATTTTGTTATACACAAAATGTAAGGTAATAAACTTATCCTTTTATTTATAGATTCATAAAACTTGTACAAAAACAATAGTGAATAAGTATAGTAGGATAGAGGGAATATTATATTAAGGTCTTTTTGGGTAAGTACGGTGCTTCATTCATAGAGATTCATTTGTCTATTCATAGATTTATATATGTCTAATCACTAAAACCTTTACCCACATTCCAAGGGATTCCTAAGTGGAAAAGGGATTTGATTAATGGGTAGCACCTATTTTTTTTTTAATCGAATTTGATATTTTATATCATTTAAGTGTTTAAATAGTTAGTTCTAGGTCTAAATTTGTTACTTTGATTCTATAGTAAAGTTTTAATTTGAAAACTACAAAAATAGAGTCATATTTTAGAACAAGTTTATTTTCATTTTTTTCAAAAGAAAAGAAAATTTGCAAACAAAAAATGCATATATAATTTAACTTGACTTTAACCCTTCAATTTTGAGTATATACAAATAAACACTTAAATTTATATAAAATGAACAAGTAGACACACACGTCTTACATGACATATTTCAGGTAATCCACTGAAGTAGACACACACGTCTTACATGACATATTTCAGGTAATCCACTGTGTAGGATGCAAATTGTCACGTAGGATGCTATATGCATTACACATTCTGCACTTTTATTTCCCAAAATACTACTAAGAGAGCCAAAAACACCTCATAACAAATCAATCTTCTCTTGAGCATTACATAACCTTGCATCTCTTTTCTTATTTCTCACATAATCATGATTCAATTTTACAACATTTGCTATGATACAAGTGCAGCAGAGTGATCTTAGTATACATAAAACTGTCTCAAAGTTGGGACAGAAGCTCAACAAGATCTTTGCGCGGCGTGCATATAGCCTTCAAAGGCTTGTTCTGCATACTCATTCTAGCATGATAACTTGCTTCCAAACTTTCCTCTTCCTCAATTTGCCACTCAAAGCATTGAATAAGAGCACCTAACGCCAACGAAACGGCTCGTAATCCCATATCAGTACCAGGACATGCTCTTCTCCCCATTCCAAATGGTATAAGTTTGTAATTAAACCTTTCTGTTTCCCCTTCTGTAGCCTCAAATCTCTCTGGTTTGAACTTTTCAGGATCATCCCATACTTTGGGATCACGGTGAACCGCCCAAGCGTTGATAAGAAGCATTGTATGTTTTGGTACATCATATCCTCCCACAGTACAATCTTCAGTTGAATAATGAGGCAATAGAAGTGGTACTGGAGGATATAATCTCATTGTCTCATTGACAACACAACGTAAATATGGAAGCTTGGTGAGATCAGATTCGCGTACTAAACGTTTGTTCCCAACTTTGTTGTCAATATCAGCTCTTAGCTTATGCAATGCCTCAGGATGAGCTAATAGAAGCCTCATTACCCATTGGATTGTCGATGACGAGGTTTCTGTTCCTGCAACAAAAACAACCTGCATTCCAATAAATGCAACTATCAACATATCTACGTTCTGTTGGATAATACTACTAGTCATGTTCAAACTGCAAAAGCAAGTGATCATGTTTGTACATCTAAAAATGATAGACAAAGTTTAACATTTATCAGACAAGAGGCTTTGCTCCTACTCTGATTATGCCAAATATCTATCCTATATTGTAAGGCTGAGAAGACTAGAGATAACACGAAGTTCATCCACATAAAACGTTTTCATCAGAAAATGTGTATCATACAGAACGAGGACTACATGATAATCTATCTTCTGTTATATTAAGGTACACATCCGTTGTTTTTGCTCCTTGTTTATTGATCTAACAATCAGCTCAGATAAAAATGCAACATGAATTCAAGTGACAGACATCACAGAAAAGATATAAACCATTCAATTTGGACCCTTTTTGTTTATCTACAATCTAAACTCTAACCCTTTATTATCCAAAGTCAACATAAACAACCCTATGAAACAAACCTTTTGAGCAATCACATCTAAGTTAAACAAAGGTTAAAATTAATGGGATACGAACCAGCATAATACTTTTGATGATATCGTCTGTGTAGAATTCAGGTTCTGATTCCTGGAAAGACAAGAGAGTTTCAATCAACGTATTGCTATTTGGCTTTAGACCACTAATTTTACTGTGTCGAAATTCATCAAGCAACCTATTGAGGAATTCATTTCTTTTATTATGAATAACATCCATCTTCTTCTCAAGTCCTTTATAACCAAACCATCTCAAAATTGGCAAGAAATCAATCATATTCAAAAATGATATAGTAACTAAGAAAGTCCCTCTAAGTTTTTCAATTATTTCGATCCCTTTCTCCATACCAGCATCTTCTTCCTTCACAATATGTTTTCCAGCAATAATTTTAGTCATCAGATTGAAAACTAAAGTAAAAGCCCAATTCGTCAAATCTACTTTCTTACTACTATTTATCGTTGAAAATCTGTACAAAGAACGGATAAAAGTTGCAATTTCTTCATCCCGAAGAGTACAACTCTTTGAAAGGCTCTGCGATGAAAATAACTCAACCACAGTTAAACGACGAAGAATCCTCCAAAGTTGTCCATAAGGTGCCCAAACATAAACAATATAATTGAAGGTGAATTTTTCACCAGCTAATGTTTTAGGTCTGTTTGCAAATATAACATCGTTTCTTGTTAAACATTCTTCGATAGCAGATGGAGAAGACACAACAGTCACAGGCATATTATAGCCTAATTTGAGGTATAAAACAGGGCCATATTTAGCTGATAAAGATGTTAGAGTAAGATGAAGAGCATTTTTGAGAAGGTAAAGATGACCAATTATTGGAAATGAAAATGGACTTGGTGGGAGATTTCTTTTTCTATGGAAAAAATATCTGAATAAAATTGGAGTAAAAAACGAAAAGATAGCTATGTAGAACAAGTAGGAAGAGTAGTGGTTTTCCATTTCTTTGAAGCAAAGAAGAATGATTGAGCTATGAATGAAGAGGTACTACTAACTATTTAAAAGTGTAGTGGATAAGTGAGCTATTCTGTCATCTCGAGTTTAATTATCGATCCGAGAAATAGTGGTGAAGTTAGAATTTTTAATAAGAAGATTTAAAATCGAAAGAAGTAAACACTCTAACTAATCAAAAAGGATTTGATATCTACTTTATATAGATAAAAAAATATTTTAACTAGGTATAAATAATACTCCCTTTGTCCCAATTTATGTGACACTTTTTGTTTTTTTTAGAGTTAAACAATTTAAGTTTGACTGGAAATTTATACATGGAATCATCAAAAAATTTTAAATGAAATCTATATATTTGTAAACTAAATAAAAAGTACTATAAGTCACAATAGTCGATAATTCAACATATTTAAAAGATCTATGAAAAAATTAAAGTCAAAGATAGACTTGTTTGATCTCGAAATTCCAAAAGTGCCACGTTAAAATGTGACAAAGAGAGTAATATTTTCCGTTGAACAGGGTTCATATGGACCCCTAATAATATGCTAGCTCCGCACATGCACTGGAAAGCTTCCATCCTAATGGAGTATGAATATGAATTAGTCGAGCTCCAATTAGAGGTGAAGCCAGGTGGAGTTCACCATTCGTGGTCAGTTAACTATGTATTTGTCTTAGAAAATTAAATAAATATATATGTACAAAATTAATTGACAACTCAATGATAAGTATATTTGTATGGGTGGTGAAAATACTTTTCACGCTAGTGTTTTGAACTCTACTGAAATTTAAAACCGCAAACTCATAATTCTGACTTCGTTTCTGGTTCCAATGCAGATATCACAAACGGAATAAATACAAAAAAAAATTAAAAACTATTTAAGGTTTAGAAATTTCAAAGCCAACGTGCTGAAATAGAGATTAATTTAGTACTTGGAATAAAAATGGAGTTTGAGAGGACCACGCAAACGACTTTGTATACTTCTTTCTAATAAATAAATACAGTAAAGAAGACTAAGAGCTTGATTCTCTTTTTATTTTCCAAACCTAATCTATATCTTTATTATATACATCATATATCTACACCTATATTGATAATACGTTATTCACGTGATAAACACCATTCACTTTGAAATTATATGATATTTAAAACGTTTCCTCTCTTTCTTATGTTCCCTTCTCAATTTTTTCCCACAACTATGTGTATATTGGTCCTCCTCTTAACTATGTCCTTATCCAAGCAAAGTTATGGACAAGTCAAAAAAAATAAAATATTTTATTTGAAAAAAAATGAGGATTTTGGCCTTGTGGAAAATGATTTAGTGTTATAACTATTTTTTTTCAAATTTAAAATGATTCTTTGATATTCTAGAAATCAAACCTCACAAAGAATAAACTTTTAAATAATACTCTCCGTCCGGAATTGTTCGTCATGTTGTGCTATTAAAAGTCAATTTGACTAATTTTCAAAGGTAAATTAGATCACATCGATTCGATATTTTAAACAAAAAAATTAAATATTCTAAAACTATATGAAAAGTACTATAAATTACATTTTTTTGCATATTAATATGATAAAAATTCATCTTAAAATATTAGTTAAAGTTTTTATAGTTTAACTATAAAAATAGAAACCATGACAAACAATACCAGACGAAGGAAATATTTAATATAATTTCATGAATATAATAAAAAAAATATAAAATTATTCGGACCAACCCGACAATAAAGCAGGTCAAGACTCAGCAACACCTTTAGGCCCAAAAAATTTGGTGCCTGAATTTTAGGTAATAGACTAAATAGTGTAATTAGTTTATTTTTTATTTTAAAATAAAAGAAATAGTGTACTAGTTTTTCTCATAAAATAGTAAGATCATTTTCTTGATATTGATTGATGTGTCAGTTTGAACTATAAATTGAAAAAAAGCTGAATGTAAATATTTATTCATCAGTAAAATGTAAGAGCAAAAGAGTGTGATTTAATTAAGATTCGAAATAAAATTGTAAGATATAAGAGTTGAATGTGAATGAATTAAGATACGGCTATTCTTTCAAAAAAAAAAATTCATCTTTTAAGGGCCCGTTTGGATGGGCTTAATAAAAGCAGCTTTAAAAAAGTACTTTTGAAAGTGTTGAAATTTATTTTTAAAATAAGCACTTATGCGTTTGGATAAAAGTGTTGAAGTTAAAAAAAAAATTGTTGATGTGTTTGGCAAATAAGTGCTGATAAACAGCTTTTTAAATCAAAATGTCTGAAATACCCTTAAAAGCCGTTAACATAATAAAAGTTAATTAATTTATATTTTACAGCCATAAATAATTATATTTTGTTATCATTCACATATTTCTTTCTCATCACAAATTATTTATAAGAGGAATATAAACTTATTATAGATTTTAAAGATATATAATTTGAATAGATCAAAGAACGATTTAAGATTTTATTTTAGTTTCATCCATAGATAATAATAATAGCCTATCATTCACATAATTCTTTATTATCACAAATTATTTATAAGAGGAATATAAATTTTTATTTAAGTTATATGTGCAACTTATTTTACATTTTAATAATATATAATTTGAATAGATCACTTGAAAGATTTAAGATTTATTTTATTTTCATTCATTAGTAATAGTAATTGTCTATCATCCACACGTGAAAAGGGAAAAATAGAAGAAAGAGATGTTAGGGTTATGTGGGTAATTTGGAGATTGTATAAAAATATTAAGGG
>NC_028643.1:5305277-5318086 GCF_001406875.1 Solanum pennellii | reverse complement strand
AAAAAAAAAAGCACCCCTACCCCAGCTTTTAACTTTTGGCTTAAAATAAGTTTTTTTTAACTTAAAATAAGTTTTTTTGAGGATTGCCAAACAGCTAAAAGTCAAAAACCAGCTTTTAAGTTAGTTTGACCAACTTTTAAGCTTAGCCAAACAGGCTCTAAGTATAACTACAATTATATTAAAATGGCAAAATATTATATTTTGATATTAGATTTCAACTTCCTTAAATCTAAAATTATCATATTTTTCATCACAAAATTGTTATTTTAAATATTTTTATTTTATAGGTGTACTTTTTTGTTAGAATTTATATATCCATGATTGATTGTATTATCAATTGAAAATTGAATAGTCACACAAAAAGTTTTTTAAAAATAAAAATAAACTATATATTGAATTTTATTTTAAGGAGTCAAATTAATTTTTAGCTTTAGACCATGAACTTTCTTGAGCCGCCCATGTCCCTATCTCATGGTGGCAGAGAAAGCTATTTTCGAGAACTCTCGGTCCAAGTGTAGTAAATCAAAATAGCTATAAAAGAGATAATACAAAAGTGAAGAAACATGACAATTAATAATTTTAAGGGAAGCATTACATAACATTCAGAAAAAGAACAATAACAATCACAAAATAATTCGATAATTAAAATAAATTAAACAATGGAGGATAACAGATATCAAAAGGCAATAGCTAATTAGCTATGATAGCCAATAAAACTACATGAATAGGGATAATACTACCATAGACACGGTACTCTAGACTAGTATTATGCCTATCCCGCTAAAAACGAGACAACACTCAATTATATACTAACCTTCTATCCTAAACGCAATTATTTTGTAATTGTTTTTCCATGTTAAGATAAACAACTACGAATATGGATTTAGGTTGTTCACAACCAACTATGCTAGAAGGAAAAGTGTGAAAAAGTAAATCAACACAATCATTTTTGTGTGGAAAATTCCTTGGTCAAGGAAGAAAAAAATCATGATAAATGTATCTCTCCTAATAGAATTATCCCAAATTATTTTGCACTAGATGTGGTAAGAAACACGATGACAAGTATTTGACATGTATGGATGGTTTATTTGAGTATGAAAAGAGTGGTCACAAGACAAGAGATTTCTCATTGCTCGTTACTAAGGGGAGGAATGGTAGGCCAGTTCAACCTCGTGGTCCCGGTTCGAATGCTCCAAAGCAAAATAGATTTTATGCCCTTCAGACTCGACAAGATCGTGAAGGTTCTCCGAATGGTGATGACCGGTATATTGAAAGTTTTTCATTTTTATGTTTATGCTTTACTTGATCCCGATATTATCTTATCGTTTGTTACTTCTTATAAATTATGAGACTTGATGTTGGTCTGAAAAGCCTTTCTAATCCATTTTCATGTCGCTACTCTTGTTAGTGATGCTATTGTGGCTAAGAGAGTCTACAAAAAAAATTCTATTTCCGTTTCTCATAGAGGTCTTGTAGAGCTTGATATATTACATTTTGATGTTATTCTGGAGATAATTGACTTCATGCATGTTATGCTTCCAAATATCATAGAATCTGATTGGTCACTTTCAAGGTTTTTAACGAACCTATCACGTCACTGAAAGGGGCAAAAGTATGTTCTTAATGGTCAGTTTATCCTTCGCCTAAAGGCTAGGAAAACGATTTCTAAGGGTTAAATTTGTCATCTTGTTTGAGTTATTTATGTAGATGAATCCTGATAGTCCTTTTCGGAGAATGTGAGTTTGGTTGATTTTTTGTTGTTGTATCTTGTGTTCCCCGTGTTCGTGAAGCTTGACGTCATTCGCATAGGGACCTGTGAGTGGGTCCCCGCGTTTGTGGAGAGGCTCCCACATTCATGGAGGGTCGGGCCTCATTAAAGTCTGCATTTTCGGATAGGGGTCGGTATTTGCGAAGGACCCCTGGAAAGAATGTTTTCCAAATTTTAGGGTTTCATCACCATTTCTCTATTATTGAGTTTTAGGAGCTTTCGTATGGCGATTTAAACAAGGTTTTTTAAAAGAAATATTTGAGTAACAATTTCTAATCTTAAATATTCATTTACTCATTATTGTTTATGGTTATAAGTATTTAATCAAGGTTTATAAATGATAAAGGGAAAATGCACAAGTACCCCCTCAACCTATGCCCGAAATCCCAGAGACACACTTATACTATGCTAAGGTCCTATTACTCCCCTGAACTTATTTTATAAGTAATTTTTCTACCCTTTTCCGGCCTACGTGACACTAGCTTGAAAGAAAAAGTCAACCAGCATTGAGCCCACAAGATAGTGCCACGTAGGCCGAAAAGGGGTGGAAAATTATTACTAAAATAAGTTTAGGGGGTAATAGGACTTTAACATAGTATAAGTGTGTCTATGAGATTCCAGATATAGGTTGAGGGGATACTTGTTCATTATCCCAATGTAAATTGAGGGTTTTCGTGAAGTTAATTTTTGAAGTATCAAGTGACTTGTGTGATCTTTCTCCTTCACCTTTCTATGAGACTTTTGTAGGATTTTGAGAGGTTACATTATGTTTTGTTCTATTTGAAAAATAAAGGCATGAGATTTGTATTTTCATTATTTTATTCATTGAGATTTGTACACGTGACAATCAGATTTTGATGGTATTTGAAATTGGCTAAATTTTCCGTACTTATGCTATTGTTGATTTATTTTTGACATTTATTCATATTGTTAGGTATGAGGTTGAATTGTCTTGGTGGGATTAGACGAGTATGCTCACATCCATTTTTAGTTAGTGACATTACAATATAACAACTTTAATTATAGTGATAATTTTCTATAGTATTTCTCACCTTTATTAATGACAATTTATTTCTTTATTGTTGAATCTATTTATATATTTGACAAATTTGTTTATTTTAATTTACATAAACAAATTTTTGCATAAATATAATCATTTTTTAATTAACCTAAAAAGAGAAAAGTATTTGATATATATATTATCTTTCATCATTTACTTTATGGATGAAATCATGACCGTCAATCAATGTCATCCAACGGCCTACATAAATCCTAGACTAAGAAGTCTATACGTGTTGTAAATCCCAATTTTCTCTTCATTTCATACTACATAATTCTATTTCCTCCAATCTAAACAACCCTAGAGGAACCTATGAACTCCATTAATGGATTTCCTTAAAATCAATCTTTGATTGTTGGCGTTGGGTTACATAAATTCCTCAATTTCCACATAAATTCATATTATAAGCTATCACTATTGGATCTGAACTTTTTTGGGTATGTTTTTCTCTTTGTTGTCTTCTTCTTTATGATGATTTTGTTATGATTGCTTTGCATCTTTATGACATTTTTTTTATCATGTCTTTGTTATGAGTTATTTCACTACCAGAAAACTGTAAATTACATGGGAATTTTTCTGAAAATTAGTATGGAAATTTGCAGGAAAATAAGTTTCTTACGAATTTTCATATCAATCCCTAGAAAAATCCCCATGTAATTCACAATTTTCTTGAAGCGTTTGAGCCAATGATCTTTCTAGAAACAACCTCCACTATGGTTATAGTAAAAAATTATAATATTTAATACTATAATTTTGTCAATGAGTTTAGCTTTCTCGTTATTATCTACAATGTTATGTATCTTGCGACTATTATAGTATTGTTCTCCATATATTTTCTTATTTTGGTAATGATACAACGTGTAAAATGAGGTTAAGTTATGAATATAAATGTAATTTTACCTTTAAATCTTTTTTTTCTTGATTAAGAAGAAACCATTATCATTAATTTTTTGTTTTTTGATATTTTTCACAAATATCAATTGATTAATCTGCAAGGTCATTGGAGTGTGTAATTATTATATGTATTATTTCCTTGTGTCATTAGACTTGTTCACTTATTGTCAATTAGTTATAGCATATTGATGATAGTGCTTTAAAATGTTGAGATTAGTTCTTTTTTTTTCCCCTATAATTTGAAAAGCATCTGATTTACAACAATTATCAAGTGTTGAGACTATTATTTTCAAAGTAATTAATATTTTGATTGTTTGTTAGCGCGACGCTCAATTGAAATAACAAAAATTTATGGTCATCTATTCATAGGGTTGATTAGAAGAACTGCTGTAATGGAATTTTCAGGCAAAGAAAACGAAGTGGAAGAGTGTTTACCAGCCGGAGTGTTTGAGATACCTGGAGAGCCAGCTGTTGTTATTAACGGATTGCCTCCAAATGTTGATGACACATTTTTACCCTGCCCAGTAGTTACTGATACAGAATCACATAAGAATGCTGTTTTTGGCAAATTGTTTGAAGGAAGAAAAGTTCGCAAGTTATTTGGAGATAATTATTACAATGGAAAAGTTATTAAATTTGATGAGGAAAGTGGTTGGTTTAGGGTGAAGTATGAAGACGGTGACAACGAAGATCTTGAATGGCAGGAGTTGGAAGAAATTCTTCAGCCTTTGGACATTAATATTCCATTGGAAAAAGTAGTTAAAAAGTTCATCAAGAAAAAACACTAATCTCCTAGTTAGTTTATTTTCTGATAATACATGTTTTTTTTTGCTTTTGTTATCACATTATTTGAGAGTTGCAACTATTTCTTATTTAAAAATGTTGATTGATGATTTCGTTATCATCTGTTATGATTTCCTTGCATCTTTATGTCGTTTTTGTTATGAGTTACGAGAGCCAATGATCTTTTAGAAACAATCACTCTACTTCCATGTAGGGCTGTTCAAAACCGAATCGAAACCGATAAGTCGAACAGATAAAAAAGTTATTGGTTTATAGTATTGGGTAATTAGTTTTAGTTTAGTGGTTTTAATAACGGTTTTGATTTTTTTGTTATCGGGTTATAGGTTCTTAACGGTTTGAAGTTTTTTCTTAACGGGTTAACCGATAACCCGATACTAAATTAAATAATTATATTTATACCATTTTGTATAGAAAGTCCTCGACTTAGAGTTTGATTTCCTACTTTTATTTTTGGTTGTCTCAAACACTTGGTTATTCAACAATGTAAAAATGTTTGCTTTTGACCAAGATGTAACATGTGAATTCAAGTTCATGGTTTATTTGGTTTGTCACCTTGTTTCTAAGTGATTTTCAATGTTTTTTCTTTTCTGTCAAATCTTAACGGTTAAATCGATAACCGAATCGATAACGATGAAAAACCGATAACCAATAACCGATAAGTCAATATCTTATTGATTCTATAACGGTTTAGCATCTCCACAAATCGATAACCAATAAGACAACCCGATAAACTTTAAAACCGAACCGAACCGGCCGATACGCAACCCTACCTCCATGAGTTAGGCAAAGTATGCTTACACCTACCCTATTCATATCCAACCTAGTACAAAGTGAACTTGTTAGTTAAAAATTTGTAGTATTGATAATTTTGTCAATGAATTTAGCTTTCTTGCATGTGAATAACTGCAGTGTTATTTATCTTGTGACTATAATAGTATTGTTTCTCCATAAATTTTCTCTTCTTTTGGTAATGATACAATGTGATGAGGTAAAATTATGATTTTTCTTTTCATTTACTATGTGGCTTTGGTAGTTCAGAGTTCTCTCAAATTTGCAAGTAAATAAAAATGATAAAGAGAATAGAATTAGAAATGTATTTTCAGCTTTAATCTCTTTTTTTTTCTTGATTAAGAAGAAACTACTATCATTAGTTTTATTTTTGATATTTTTCACACAAATATGTAACAGATTCCAAATGTATGCATATTCTTAGTTTTTATATAAAAACAATACACAAAAAATTCTTTTCTAATCAATTAATTAACTCGCAAGGTCCAGAGGCGGAGTCAGAGTTTTCAATAAGGGGGTTCAAAATGTGTAGAAATAGATAGCCAATGGGGGTTCAACACTACTACACATACATATAAACTTATTTTAACCATGTATAAATAATATATTTTTCATGCCCAATAATTACCGATGCAGAATCATATAAGAATATTGTTTTACCTATCAGTTTAATATAAAGTTCTCATTCTAATTAGTTGTGTAAAAATAATTGCTTATATAGACTTACTTTAAGTTGCTTTTAAGCATATATTATAAGTTGAAAATCTTGATTTTTTCAGTTTTAGCTTCTCTATTTTTGTTGTTATTATAGCTTGAAATAAGTATTTGAAATAACTTTTTAACCTTAAAAGACTTTTTTTTTTCTGGTAAGAATAAAAAATAAGTTATCCATATGAACTCTTAATATTTACTTGGCCATAGATTCTTTTCATTTTCTTAAAAAAAATTATTGTTGGAATTAAAGATAGAGTTGTGTTTGGTATTACTTTCTTTCAAAAAAAAAACATTTGTAACATTAGAATGTAATTAAATACAACTTTAAAAGTGATCAATGGGTTGAAAAACAGGTTATAAGTTATTTTTTAAACTTAAAATACAACTTCAAGTTGGATTTATGAATACGTTTAATTCTACACCTTTATGAATTTATGGATACATATAAAATAAGTTATGTAACTTTCAAAAGTACATCATGAATACATATAATTCTACACCTTTTTGATGACTTGTTTAAATCTAAAACAAACATAAAATTCATTTCCAAAAATAAAACCAGATGTGATAGGTTCATTAGGGTCCCACTCAGTTGAGTCAAAGAAATATTTCTTGACTCTAATTCTTAATATTATGGGTTTAATGAATTTATCGAAAAAGAAATTACATTATTGATCATATATCACATGAATTTTATCTATAATCATGTTAAATCTTCTAATATTAAAGAAAATTTTTGACTCATAAATTTTCTTCCAAAGTAGTAAATTTATTCCAAGTAATTAAGTTGTACATACAAAAAGTATTTTAATCATCAATGCATACAATTTTACACATTTTTATCGTCTCATTTCAACATAGAAGAGATGATATTTACTTGGAGTTGGTTGATCATGTTACGACATCAATCATTAGACGAATTTAAACCATGTATTCTCGTTATTATCTCTTTCCCTAGGTTTACACATTTTTACTCAAAAAAGCAAATCTAGGACAAGTTATAATATTTGCAACTATTAGATTCGATTAATACAAATGAATTAATAAGGTATACAATCATAATACAAGTTTTATTATGTAGACACTTTATATTTAGGTTAAGTTGTCACAGATTTCACAATCCTTGATTGTGGGGTTTAGCCACTCAGGATAATTGAGGTAATAAAGTATGCAATTGCATTCATTGAATAAAAATTTACTTATAACATTGCATCCAAAAACTTTCAAACTATTGTAATCTGGAGATGCTCTATGAAGTTTGACAAAAGGTATCTCATTCTTTAGAACCAAGTGTGATAGTTTGTTTATCAATAATACAACAGTGAGAAAAGCTTTCACCCACAAGAATATAGGTAGTTTTGCATGAAAGAGTAGAGTGAGACCAGTTTCTACTATATATCTATGTTTTCTTTCAGAGATTCCATTATTTTCTGGAGTATTTGGACATGACAATTATCTTGTAATTCCATAGTTTTCCAAGTATTTAATGAATTCATTGTTGATGAACTCACCACCTCCATCACATTGAAAGGTTTTAAATTATCTTCAAAAGTATTTTTCAACCATTTTCTGAAACTTACAAAAAAATATCAAAAATCTCAGACTTTTTTATTGGATACAACCAGGTGTATCTAGTATTATCGTTGTCCATCGATAAACAATACATAGTACTTCATGTATTGAGAAGATTCAATAGAGGTTGTAACCCAAAAATCACAATGAATTTTTAATAATGGTTCCTTCTCAATTTTATTCTCAATGCAAAAGGAAGCTTACAACTTTTCCCTAGCTGGCAGCTAGTACAAATGGTAGGCACTTTATCTCAACTCTTAATTATTTATTTTCAAAAATAGTAAAGACTTCAAATTAGGGTGACCTAATCTAGCACGCCAAAAGAAATCTGTTTTTCTCCAATCCGAGGTTGATGTCAAAGCATACATATTCTTATCTTCCAGTGCATAAAGTCCCCCTTTTTTAGTTCATTTGGCTAGTTGCTTTCGTGATTCTTTTCCTTAACAGTCAAATCAAATTCATCAAACTCAAGGGTACAACAATTATCTTTTGCTAGCTTGATAACGGATAATAATTTTTTTATTAATATCAGGTTCTACTAGTATCTCATTAATCTTCAGACCTGACCTAATTGTATTCCCAACATGTGTAATATTTAAACGACATCTATTATCAACAATTATCTTATCAGTTTGATTGTAAGTTTTAAGATCAGATAAGTTACCTTTGTTTTTAGTCAGGTGGTTGGTTGCTCCATAGTCAACATAAATAGCATTGTCCTCAACATGTGTATCTTGAAAATTGACTATTGCTAAGGCTTGTGGGAGGTTGTCTACAACTTGATATGAGTAGTCCCCATCTATAGAAGCACTTAATTGTAGTATGGTTATTCCTTCCACAGATCTGGCAAGCATTGGAGGCTAAGTCCTTGTCCTTCACGTGGTTTGAAGCTTGCATATTCTGATTATTTTCACTATAGCTTCCCTATCCAGTAGGTATGAAACCTCTTCCCCTTGAGTTGTAGTTGGAGTTACCTCTATTCTGATTGTAATTATAGCTATCTACCTCTTACCTCTTGTGCAGAGAAAGTCATGTTATGATTCTCCTCAGGCACTTTCTCATCATCTTCTCTCATGTCAAAGACTCTAAGAGCATTGACAAACTAGTTGAGTGTGGGATATGGTGTCTTTCCAAGCTTAACTGTCCTGAAGGTCCTATATTTTAGGCCTAGACCTCGAGCAAAGTTGATTATTTTGCTATCCTTATCGACAGGTTTCTGAATGGCTACAAGGCCATCACATATTCCTTTGAACTATTTTAAATACTCATCAAGTTTTTTGGCTCCCAACTTGATGTTTTGGAGTTGTTGTTGAGTTGAATCCTTGTTTATATTTGCTTGAAGATATATTTTTTCTAAGCATTCCCGCATCTCTTGATCTACTAAACAATCGACAGTGAGATACATGCTCTCCTCAGTCATATTTCCTCAACAACATATTTTTCTCTTCCCAAAGAGTCTTCAAATCTTCTTCTTCTTGCCTTCAATAATTTTTTCCTTCATGTGGTACTTGATCGTCTCTCTCCTTTTATCAAGTTGGTTACTTTCATGACCTGAATAAGCTGCATGATCTGAATTCTCCAAATCAAGTACTTAGTAGGCTTAATCTTGACTGGACAAGCAACAATAAGATGGATGCTTAGACGAAGTTGACAAGGACATGAAAGTTGTGTTTGAGGCTATTGTTACGAGATTTTTGTGGGTTTTTTTAACTGCCCGAATACCATGTAGAAAGCACAGTACATAAAGGAAAAGAAGAGCTAAATATTATTGATATATTTTGTATATAAAATTACTGCACAATACCTCCTTATATATGTTGTTGGCAAGTTTCAATATATGGGAGTTATACTTGAATTCTACTACTCTTACTAGTAATACATAACAACACTTACACTCCTAATGTAATGTATACTCCTAATGCTAACATGATTCTGCTTTTTTTACGCTACTCTCCAACAGGGCTCCATTGTATAACAAAAATTTGGTCATCTATTATTAGGGTTGATTAGAAAGTCTAGTGGAAATGAATTTTTCATGTAAAGAAAATAATGTGGACAAGTCTTTAAAACGTGGAGTGTTAGAGATACCTGGAGAGCCAACTATAGTTATTAACGAGTTGTCTGCCATTTTTTCAAATGCTGACATCTTTTTACCCTGCCTCATAGTTACTAAAGCACAATCACATAAAAATATTGATTTTGGTCAAGGAAAAAAGTTCACAAATTTTTTGGGACAGGTATTACAATGAAAAATTACTAAAATTTGATGAGGAAACTAGTTGGTTTAGGGTGAATTATGAAGATGGCGACATCGAAGATCTTGAGTGGCATTAGTTGAAAGAATTTATTCTTTCACAACCCAAAATGGGCGTGGTGACACTTGTATGTTTCCACCAAGATAAGTCAGCCTCAAACACAACGATAAACGAAAAGAATGCAAAAAACAATAGAGCATGAAGAAGACAAAGGTGGAAAACTTATTCATTCTAAACAATACCTCAAAAATCGGATGGTCACGTGTACAAGACATTAAATACATAAAGTACGAAATTAAAAAATAAGTAAAAGTCTCAATCTTTGTTTCTTGAATAGAAAAAAAAACTTAAAAGAAAAAAAAGAGGGCCCCAAGAAGGACAAGCAGCTACCTCTCAAGTCTTTTAACAAGTCTAAAAAAAGTGATCAGGCTATATCGGGCTCAGTACCTACACAAGTGGTAGAAGTTAGGTTTTAGTACCAAAAACATGATATCTAGTAAGCAACATAATAAACAAGGAAACCTAGGTAGAATTCGACTACTCCATATATCTTAACTAAATCTCCTCAAACTACTATCTCCACAGAAAATAGCCCAACCTAACAGTTCTATAATAAACCGTTCACAAGGCTCAATATTCATAATCCAAAGTCACAAGTCAACAGCCAACATGTATCACGTAAATCAAGCTCAATGTGAAGTAGATCGATCACAGGAAACTAGTACATCAATCACAAGTAACAAGTAAGTCACAGACAAACATATAAATGCATCAAATCACTAGAATCAATCTCGTGCCAAAATTATTTCCATCCGCATACTATTACTATCNTCAATCACAAGTAACAAGTAAGTCACAGACAAACATATAAATGCATCAAATCACTAGAATCAATTTCGTGCCAAAATTATTTCCATCCGCATACTATTACTATACAAAACTAGTTCCCATCGACTTTATATTAAATCACTAGCCGAAATTATTTTCCATCGGATTAATATCAAATCACTAGCTGGAGCTATTTCTCATTGATTTTATAGTAATCACTAGTCATAATGATTTTTCGTTGACTTAATATAAATCGTCGGTAAAGACCTCGACATTATAACAATCTCATGTTTCATCACATTGTTCAACAATCAACTCATTCAAGCTATATCATACCATGCGAAGAAACAACAAGTCATCCACATTCAATCCATTAAGACATTTTATCACATCAATCAAACAGGATCATAGCAATTGGCAATTCACATATTGTTATTATCATCACGAAGCTTTTTCATTTATCCCTTTATTATTTATTGACATTAATCAAGTCNAACAACAAGTCATCCACATTCAATCCATTAAGACATTTTATCACATCAATCAAACAGGATCATAACAATTGGCAATTCACATATTGTTATTATCATCACGAAGCTTTTTCATTTATCCCTTTATTATTTATTGACATTAATCAAGTCGAGCAATAAGAACCTTCACTTGAATCCAGATTACTCCCTAACACACATACAATGAAGAGAAGTAGATCATTCTACTAGATTACAAAACGTAACATCATTTGCCTTAAATCAACCAAATATCAACCCAAGAGTTGAGTCTTTTCCTTTCGAATCGATTCCAAAGTCACGCAATCAATAACAATCAAGTATTCACAAGTATTCACAATCACTCATCAAAGACAACAATTCACACACCAATTATATAAGGAAATGTGTCTATCAACTCAAAACTCAATTTCAAATGGAGGTTAAAATTCAGAAAACAATACTTGAAAATAATGTTTTTTAAGGGTATAGGAACTCATTAGTGAAAATCATTTCGAAAAGGAGATCAAAATCACTTCACAATCACTATTTTAAATCAAAACTCAAGTTCTTACAAAACCTTGTCATTTTTCAAATCCCAAATTATGATGTTAGATTATACAGTTTTATGATTATAAAAGCCTACTCAGACGATTTAGCATAAGAAAATCTTTCACAAATCACCTCCAAGAATTCCCCAAGCTCATAAATGAAAAATGGGGCATAAACCTAAAAAATGGCAAACAAACATCCTCCCAGATGTCGCTTAAGTGACCAGGGGTTCGCTTAGCTAAAAGCTCAGCACTTAAGCAATTTGACCTTCATTAATGCAGAGGTAGCTTAAACAGAGGTTCTTCGCAAAATTATAGGTCTACAGGGGTTGACTCTTCACAAAAGTGGTTCAAACCTCGCTAAGGAGAGTCCCGCAAGAGCGGGCCATCTATCGCTAAAGCGGAGTGAACAAGAACAGAGACATCAAAAAATCAGCTAATACTCTAAAACTCGAGAGGACCTTCAAAATTCGTTTGGAACCCCATACACATAAATCAGATATACATATCTATTATGCTCAACGTTCCAAACTCAATAGAACCGTCAAAATGAAAATCCGAGGTCTCCTTGATCGGACGTATGTGAAAATCATACGAAACTAACTCACGCCTAAAAGGCTAAAACAAGCCGAGACTTCTCAAAAATCAATCAACACCGCAGAAAGGCCTAAATTTATCTCCCGAATCTAATGGAATTCTCATAATTTCGAACTGAGTATTCGAACCCTGGATAGTAATTAAAGTCAATCCAAAGGCTAAATTTTCACAATCTAACAATTTAGGACCTCAAATCCTAAAACAAAAACTCAAAATCTGAAACAAACAACTTTAAAGGGCAAAATTTTACATTCTGAAAAACTCCAAAAGACACAAAAAATCACTTTCTTAATTAACATAGCCTTTCAAACTCAAAACTTACTAAATTCTCAACTTTTAACTCAAAGTTTAAAAGTAATTTTTTCAAAATCAAACATAAAAGACTCGGGATCGATTGCGAAATGAGAAAAAAATGATAAATTTATAAAACTTTTCAAAAATTACCGACTAGTCATAACATCTTCAGCCTTTGGCCATTAATACTCCATTAGA
>NC_028643.1:5282777-5300277 GCF_001406875.1 Solanum pennellii | reverse complement strand
GGTGAAGACACAAGTGTCATCAGTCCAACTCTTGGCTTCAACATCAAAACCATTACGTATCAGAAGTATGGCTACTCTGCTTTCTTTCTGTTTTTTTTTCTCAAATCTGCATTCAGTTATCCTGCTTCAATAATGTTTTGATTCCTATTAATAGTTGTTACTCATTTAACTGTAACCTACATGTCCAAGATGTACTTTGTCAGGCAATATTTATGTGATTAGTTGAATCATTTAGATTATTTTATTCCCTAAAACTAGAATTGTTTCGTTTAAACATACTCTTGATTATTACCTTTTGAGTTACTTTTGAGGGCCTTGGCTTGCTGTTAATTAATCAACTTATTTTTATCCTGAAACAGTTGGGATCAGCATATGAATCCTCTGTGTACTCATTGATAGCCTATTTTGTTTACATTTCATCAACCTACCACACCCTCTCTTTTTATTCAAGCTTGGACATGACTATATTTTGCATAGCGGGTAGAGTTCTCGGTTTTATGCTGCCAGAGACCTAAACTTTTTGGGACTTCATTTAAGTCCAGAGTCCAATTTAAAGCTCATTCTGCAGAGAACCAAAAAATACAACGCCAAAACTGTAATTCAAAATTCATTTCTCTAAAATCATTGCATGTGAGACAACAAAAGAACTTGGGAAAAGCTCAAAAAAGACTACTAAGGGAAAGTGATTGAGTTAGACAAATACAGATTTATAATTTGAAAAGAGATTTTGAATCTCTTAGGATGAAAGAGAAAGAGAATGAGACTATTACTTAGTGTAATAACAAGATTTTTTTCTTAATCGTTAATAGAATCAGGTTGCTTGGCAAGGATTTCAAAGATGACAGAATAGATGAAAAAATTTCTGGTGATAGTTTCAGAGATATTCGAATTTAAATCTCCCGTCTAGAAGAGTCTAAAAATCAATCTATTCTCTCTGTTGAACTACTGTTTTTGTTAAAGAATTAATAAGTGTTCTTCAAGCACAAAGCAAAGAAGAGCCATTATAATTTATATAAGACAAGTCAACTGTGTGTGCTTTTATCCGCTAAACAAAAGAGAAAAGACTAATTATCCTTCAAAAGGGAAACACACCTAGAACAAAAATTATTGGTGGAGACCTGTTGCAATATGTGGAAATTTCAAACAAACAAACCATATTACGGAAGTTGCAAGTTCAAAAACGTTCAAAACAATCCTCCATCACAAACAACAAAAGCATAAGTTTAGGAGGATCAACTTTTCCAATTGCAGTAATTGAAGCAAAGGAAGAGTGTTGAATATTTGCTTTTGTTAGTGTTGATTTACTAGAATAATAAGTAGTTTAGTTGTAGGAGAAGTCTTTGCTCTAATTTAAAATTTTAGGTTCAGTTAGATAAGTCTAAGTGATATATTTGAGGTTTTTTAAATTTTATTCTGCAGAATTTTGCACATTTTCTGTTTTTTAATCGACTACTGAACTCTCTATACTTAATAAAACTTCAGAGACAATTTCAATCAGTTCTAATATTTTTTTTGCTGCTCCATCCTTTGAAAAACACAACAGAAACAAAGTTATGTCAATATGTATGTCTTTGGAATACCCTTCGGGGTGGCCCAGTTGTTTGGGCTTGGGACTTCCATGTTGGAGGTCTCAAGTTCGAAACCCCTTGCCAGCGAAAGCAAGGGGCAAACGAGCTGGTCGCACCGTGCTTGCCTAGTGCGGGTTACCTCTCCTATGTGGTTTGCAAGCTATTGCATAGGAGCGGGGGTTTTACCCTGTGCGCACCTAAAGGGTAGCGGCTACAGGTTTCCCTTGTCATAAAATTTTTTTTCTGTCTTTTGAAATTACTATCTGGTATGTTTAAATCATTTTAGTAGTTTTAATTCCTTCTAACTGATTCTTGTTAGAAATGAGATTCTTTTGCTGAAATTTCAAAATAGCTGATTTCAAGTTAACCTGACATGCTGCAGGTATACCCTCAATATATGGGATGTTGGGGGGCAGAAAACAATACGGTCTTATTGGAGAAACTACTTTGAGCAAACTGATGGCTTGGTGTGGGTTGTGGATAGTTCTGATCTGAGAAGGCTAGATGACTGCAGATATGAGCTACATAATCTTCTGAAGGAGGAGGTATAAGTCATATTGGTTCTCTTTTCTGTTGTTGAACCTCATCTATTCCCTTGTGCAAAAACTCCAAAAACATATGGATTTTTAGGGTGGTATACTGATCCAACTCCCCCTTTTTCTCTTCTACTAACTACTTTCGTACGAGTGTATCCAGTGGTGGGAGTCCTTCATAAGTTGTGCCAAGTTAAGGATACAACTTGTTTGAACTTTTCTTGCTTCTATATAGTTACATTTTCATTTTTAAGACATGTAGATTTATGATTTTGGTTATTACGATGTTTATAGGCAGCAAACCATTGAATTTGCACTTCTCCGTTGGTTTTTTAACCTAGTGAGATATTTTGATTCCCGATTTGTTTTACATTGCAGCTTGTTTTAGGAGACAGATGCTCTTGCTTCTTCATGTATTAGTGGATGGAGTTCTTTTTTATAAGGGCGATGGTGACGTGATAAGTGTCATTCAGGAAGACGTGTGTCCCCACCCTTATAAAAAATACAACTACATCCCCTAATACATGAAGAAGCCAGAGCATGTGTTCCCTAAAACAAGATGTTGAATTTAATTCATATCTGATACTGTAATACATAGGGGATGGAGTTGTTGGAACTACTTGTTCCTATTTAGCACTGTCTTAAAAGGTCTCTCCCAAATGCATCACTGACTCTAACAACTGACAATTGAGCCGTGTACAATCTACACCGTGCATGCTTTGGTTTGGTGTTACCTGCTCTATACTATTTTAAGTGCAAGATAATGGTCAAGAAACTAGGGAATAAGTTTCAGTTATGGCACAGAATGCGTGCATACTTTTTATACTGTATACCTATGCTTCTCCCTCCATTTCAGTTTGTGTGGCATAGTTTGACTGGGCAAGGAGGTCAAAAAAGAGAGAAAAACTTTTGAAACATATGGTCTAATCCTGTCATGGCATTTGTGTGTTTATAAGACTTTTGAAACATGTGTGGCTATAAAAGCTTGTCATTAAGTTTGGGAAGTTTAAGTTAAATTGTTTCCAAATTTAGAAAGTTTTCAAGGAAATATTGCCATGTAAATTGGAACGGAGGGAGTATTTCCAGTGATCTAAATGCAAAATAGTGAGTCAGAAGCAAGGGGATGAGTTTTCAGTAAATTCACATGTCAAAGCGCATCCAATCTCAGACTTCGTCGTGGAAATGCTGCCAGCTTCTGCTTATTATGTCACTTGTTTGAATATTTTGTTATGTTTAAGTTAATTAGTGTTTGCAATCATTTACATGTCATTTTCTGGCGACATTCCTTTTGCTTCTTTGCTGCATTTTCCTCTACAGTGGAGGCTTCAAGTAACGAATGCTATAATTTTGTTTGATGCAAGTTGCACCACATGTTATAGCTTCCTTCCACCCTCAGCCAAAATCATCATACTATTGATAATCTCAATTAAGGATTTTTTTCTGGAACTTATTTGTGTGGCTATGAAAATAATAAATTGTTCACAGAACCTATTCAGTGATGCACATTTAATAGCTCTATTCATCTTGTTACATGTTTCATAATGTTGTGCCAATAGAATTTTACCAGATAGTTGCCTAACTGTCCATCCTCACATCATCATGTTAATAAGTGCACAATAGAGGCATAAACCTTGCTGTTGATCTTTGTTGGATTTGTTGAATGTGTTCATTAGGCGCTTCAAAAAGTCTTCTTTTGTGTATCTGTAACAGCCTATGTGTCCCAAAAAAGAACGTGCAAATCCCTTTTCATTAGATGAGAATAGGATGACAGATCTTTCTGTCATTAAAATTTATTGAAGGTGCATAGCTTCTTTGAATGTCCTATGGATTGTCTATATCATCTAGGGACATGACTCATCCCAAAATAGAGGTCTTTCTTTATTGTTATAAAATCCGTTTGATTGAAAAAAAAATGTATGATGCCATAAGTAAAATCGGTGGGTGAGGCGTCCTTCACTGCACTCAAGGAAAAGAGTAACATATCCTATACATTAGTAAGCTCATACTCCATTATTAGTAAGTGTTGGTTGGCTTATTCATGAAAGAACTTCCACATGTGCATCAAGGCCCTCTCATTAATAACATCTCTTTTTGATTGACCTCCTCCTTTCTTTAATTAGCAGGCACAAAGGTCGAATTTCGTTATTGAATGAATCCATTGTTGTTGTCATTTTAGTTAGTTTATCACATTATTTCCGTTTTCTTTTTGTTCTTAACAAGTTATTCAAATCTCTTCAAGCACTTCAGTAAGTGATGCCAGGAATACTCTTTTTTTTTTTTTTCATTTTTATTCATTCAATACCAGGAGTACTCTGCAACTTGATTATTGCAGAAAATATTCTCTCTGATTATTCTTCATAAAGGTAACAGTTCATTTCTGGTGAGGCTCGGTATGACCGGTAACAATGTAGAGCAACAAAGAGGGAATCTACAATGTCAATCATTGAAAATGATTTTCACTTAGTGCTATATGTCCGTGCAGAGGCTATCAGGAGCATCATTATTGATTTTTGCAAATAAGCAGGACATACAAGGTGCTCTTTCTCCGGATGAAATAGCCAAAGTAAGGATGCTTCTTGTTATACCTTAAACTGTGTCGAATGAATATTGATGTGAAGTTCTTACTCTTGGAACTAGTAAGGTTGCAATCTATGATACCCTTAACAATTATGTCGAAGGTTAAGCATGAACTTTTGTTTCGTTCAAAAATCTGAAATCCAATTATGCAAACCAAAAAACTGAGAGATCAGGAGAGAAGCTTCTTTCTAGTGGTGGTTGAGAAAGTACTAGGCATAATACATCAATTCCCCCTTTAACTTAGCTTTAGCTGGCATGTGTGCCCTCCAACTTTGGGTATGCACAAGTAAACACTTAAATTTGTATACAATTGAACAAATAGACACACGCGTCTTACATGACATAATACACGTAGGATACCACGTAGGACACAATTGTCATGTTGTAGGATGCATGTGTCTATTTATTCAACTTTATACTAGTTGAAATATCTACTTGTGCACATCCAAAGTTGGAGGGGGCATAGTTGTCAAGTAAGGCCAAGTTAATGGACATGCTCATGTATTATGCCAAAGTATTATGTAGTAGTTTCCAAGTTACTTCAATTGACTAGTAACCTATTTCTACATAGATCTGCTTCTTTTATGTATGGTCAATTATTCATAAAAACTTGACATTCACAGAGAGGGGACATTAACTTTTTTCTTCTGATTAAGGTGCTTAATCTGGAGGCTATGGACAACAGCAGGCACTGGCGAATCGTGGGATGTAGTGCATACACAGGAGACGGGCTACTTGAGGGATTTGATTGGCTGGTACAAGACGTTGCATCGCGAATCTATATGCTTGATTAAGTGAAAATTTTACATTAAGATTTTGATTCCTGCAAGATGACATTGTTAAGATCTTTTGGATATACAACATTTGTGCATGTAAAGATAAAGAAAATCATGCAAGTGGAATTTTACTAGCTACTGCTCAAAATGACCATTTGTGAGGAAATTCTTTTAAGACCTTTCCCAATATGCCAGTCTTTTGTTGTAATTATAGCAGGTTGCACAAAAAAGTAACTGTCCTTGACCAAATAAATTCTTCATAAATTAATAATTTTTATAATCTATGAGGATTGTTCTTGCTATGTACTTGGGGTCTCGTTTGTTAACGGAATTAAGTGGAATTAACAGTCATGCACCACCACCCATAGAATCAAGAAAGAGCTCTCAGTCTATCAATCCTTACTGTGCCCGTGTTGAGTCTAATTAAGCCGCAGACTCCATCCTAGCGGTGCCCTTCCGTCAATTCCTTTAAGTTTCAGCCTTACGACCATATCCTTCAATAGATAAAAGAAACAAGTACAACATTAAAAAAAAACAATTATTGTGACAATCACTAAAGAAAGTTCTTATAATCCTTAACCAATACAATTTATTGATGTAATGCCACTCCAGCGTCCAATTTAATATACACAAAGTAAATGTGGAAAATGAAATAATAGGAAGTGCTCAAAGGGTACAGAAATACAAATAATCTGAAAAGAAGAAATGAAAAAAAATGAGATATTATGGAGCTATAACTATGAACGTTTACTAGTTTAGCTAACTGAAAGTGTTGCTTATCACGCGTGCAGAGTCACTTGCATCACATATTAATACAGCCGGTCCTTGGTTAAGATGACTAGCCAACTCAGGCTGGAGCTTACTGTACTCGTCCACGACAAAGGTTGCAGCTTCTTCTGCTTTATCTGCTTCTACAAATGCAATACAGCAGCCTCGGAATCCTGCACCACTGAACCGTGTCCCAAGTACACCAGGAGCCTTCAGAAGAACCTGATATAGCTGTATCAGTGGTTCACAACCTAAAATAATTGAAGTTCAGTTCAAGATTTGGTTATTCTGTGTCTCAGACAGACATACATTATCGAGAAAGTTGTGTATCGAAAACAATGAAATTAAGATATCAAGCAAGAAAATTAACACTTACCACACTCATAGTTTTGAATAGAACTTAGACCAGATGCTGTAATAAGCTCTCCGAATTCTAGAAGGTTTCCTGAAGCCCAAGCCTCAATTCCTAAAACAGATCACACATGAGTTATGAATGGACTGTCCTAAAGCTAAACATAAAAATAAAAAGGAGTAAAGGTCTGTAAAAAATGATACCTTTCATAACTCTCTCATTTTCGGAGAAATAATGCTCTGCTCGTTTAGCTAGGTTGGCTTCTAATTTGCTCTGAAAAGAAAATTCCAGAAACATGGTATAAATACAATCAATCCATATAAATGCGAAGAAGATTTTCACATATAAATGTCGCAAACGACCTTTGTATAATGATGGTTGACTAATTAAACATCCAATATATACTTGTGGATTTTTACCTTGTGGGCTTCAAAAACTTCTGGTTTAACTGCATAAACAATAGATTTGTTATCAACATCATCATTAAAGCTGCATCACTATTTCAATGACAAACGCAGGCCGAGAATCCTACCATTTGATAGAACAGGTTCCATCTCTTCATCCCCCGAAGCTCTAGAAGGTCAAATTTAGAGTCAGAAGAAGAAAAAAAAATACCCGTAAGTCCCGGAAATGATAGCTGTAATATAAATCAATTAGATCTCATCAAAACATCATCATACTTGTATTGCATTCCAAAAAAATCAACAAGATTTTATTAGTCTTTAGAATGCTTCACACTTTCAGAAAAGACCAGAAGAATTCTTGAAATTCAATCATTAAAGAATGTTCATTCTTTTGGTACATTTCCTTCAGGATTAAAATATAACGTATTTGTCTTAATGGAGAGTAGTGGCCTATATCTAGGATTTACTGTTCCAAGTCTTACTATTCAATCAATAAACGGCCATGCATTTCATGACCATAACTTGAAAAAAGAAGAAATGATTGTCATTCCAGGATGCAAGCTTCAATAGAGTAGGAAAATATCTTACTGCAACAGAATCTTCGCAGCCTCTTGACACTCCGCAACTCGCCGATTATATCCGGGATTTGTTGTCAATGCCTGTTTAAGACCTGAAAAGGCCAGCAGTATCTTGTATGCATTACCGAACTCTCCTTCATGATTATTTTCCACTGTTGGCGGGTGTATCAGTTTGTGTTTTATGGTCTGCACATGTGGTCTATAATTGTCAGAGTTTTCCAGAGAACACAAAATCTGTATCATAAGAAAACAACAAAAGATGCCATAATTTAAAACTGAAACTGTAACAAGAGAAAAGTTGGAGCAAATAACATAAATGAAAAGGCAAACCAACTCATCATGCAGTTTTGACTACTAACAAATTATTTCTACTTCTATTTTCCTCCTTCCTTTCTTGCACATAGTCATGCTTGCTTAAAGTTCCTATGTTCAATTATTTCAGGATTGACATCTAAACTCTCTTCATACATCTCAAGAGCATCGCAAGTTAAATGAGAAGAGACGGTATCACTTTTTTAGCTGATGCTAAGGGAGAACAAAAAATATTCAAGGGCAGGAAGAGCTTTCTAACAACTTCTCAAAACTCAATTAACATAAAAGATAATTTGCTAAGTCAACCATTTATTGTGTGGAATAAAATGCATCACCTTGCAGTTCATGAAGGTCAAACAGCCATAGCTGGATAACAGTATTGCAGACTGATCCAATATCCCATTTTTCAGACCTAAATATTCATTCTCAATCAGCCTGCATGCAACAAAAGTAACAAGAGATTCATACCAAAATAATGTCACAAATTAAATAGCAAAGGAAGCACTAGGTATCTTAAATGAGTTTGCTAGCAACAAAGACGAGACCACTGTACAAGTAGCATACCTATCATATTCAATATTTTCTGTTGGGCTCACTACAAGACCATTCGCACTCTCAAAAGCCAACAGATATGCAACACCAACCTGTTAAACATGACAATTGTTAAATGAAATTCCAGAAGACAAAAGAAAAGTTATACTGAATAGGATATCTCAGTCACTGTAAGGAACAGATACTTCTATAAAAGAACAAAGATGCAAACCAAATCTCCTAAAAGGAAAAAGTGAACAGCGATATTTTTATTTTCTCAAGGATGCAACATCAAAAAGAAAAAAGTCCACCATAAGGCCTTACAGGGTTGGGAAAACTAACTTCACCAGATCACACGAATTTCTCTAAAATTAAAAAATAGGAACTACATTTCTTGATAGTCTAACTAAAGCAAATTCAAAGGCAGTGATGGAAAAAACAACTTACCGCGGCAGAAGAGCTGAGACCTGAACTGTCAAGACCCTCAGAACCACAGATAAACCCAGTGATACCCTGCGAGAAAAAGTTTCCAGCAAGAATTGTATAAATGAAAGATATGATGCACCTACGGTTAAAATTGTTAAATAGAAGTACTGTGCTAAATAATACAGATCAAGGTGACTGCTAATAAAATAGAGCAGATAATGAAACAGTACTTTTGACAGAAGAATGTATCCGAGATTAGAACCACAAAATTGAACTTAGAAACCACACATTTTGTATTCAGTGGAAAATAACAATAAACACTACTGGATTTGGCCCAAGAAAGGAAGGATGAAAGAAGTCATCCATGTTAAGAAAATGGATCTTTGGGTTTAACTCAATCTTAAAAACTTAGCTCATGAGGTGAGGATTGCACAAGACCAAATAAGGAGACAATAACCAATTCCCTCAACCAATGTGACAGACATAACACTGGACTAAACATCCGAGGTGTGGAGAACATAAAATGGGCCCAACATTAAACCAAGAATAGGGCTAGTTTTATCTCTAGTACAAGGTAAAGAAAACTTACTTAGGCCTAACTCAATTGCAAAACTTACTCAGGAGGTTAGGATTTTCCAAGATCAAATGAGACAACAAACCATTCACTCAATCAATATGGGATACTTAACACCCTATCCCGTGCCACACCAAGGACTAGACATCTCAAATGTGAACAACATCACAAATCTAACATTAGGTACACTAAGAGTAAAGAATTGGTCACAATAAACTTTTGGTCCTAACTCAGCCTAAAAAAGTTAGCTCATAAGTTGAGAATTGTCCACGTTTAAGTCTTAAAAGTCCTTTCCAAAATAGGTGGGGTCTTCTCCTTAACCACTTAGAAGCTATGTGACTGTCTTCTGTCCTTGTTATTATCATATTTTTTTGCTGGATGTGCATCCTTCTTTCAAACTTCGTTTCCATTTACACTTCGACTTCCACTTGTTTTCTCCTATTTCCAAAACTCTTTCCGTGCGTGCAAATATGGTAATATTTCCATTTTGATTTCTTGTTCCTTGATCCATGTGATTAGCCGTAATCCCAATTCCTCAAAGAATCCTTCATGTACTTGGAACTTGCTTTGCGCCTGATCAACACTCTTCTCCAGTATACTGTGAAGGACCTGATTCGTTCGATTCTTGCAGTGTGCTCCTGTAATCAGCTCTTGCAGTAGTCATGTCATAAACACTACTAGTCCCTATCTGAGACATGTTTAGTGTCTAGTTCATTGATCATGTTTCTTATGTTTTCTTATCATCAAAACTTCATATGTAGCATATCTCATAGCTATAACATTTCTTACTGAAAATCTTTAGCTTATCTTTGTGAAAACCAAATGGGAACAACCAGAAGCATCATCTTCCAGTAACCAGTACTCAAACAATTTGCAGATGCATGGTGACTAATATATATTTTCAAATAATAATGAATGGGTTCCCTGTCGGACAGCATTAAGCAGAACAAAGAAAGAATATATGAACTTAATTTTAGTTTTATGTCTTTTTTACAAGAGAACTTCATTTTTACACATAAGAGATCAGGAAAGGTCATTTTCTTCTATTCAATTTGTAAGTGGTCATAATAGATCATTCCACCGGAACAAAATTGTAGAAACAATCATTTCAGTACATACGAGATATAAGAAGTGAAAGTTGGATGGTGCATGGAAGGATCTAAATCTATATTAACGAGCTAGAAGTCCACCTATGGAATGAATAACGGAATGTAAAATTTTAGACTTCAACATCTAGAACCAGGCAGCTGCAATTCACAGAAAAAGGATCTGCAAGTTGATTGAATATAATTGACTCACTTTAATAAGTAATTAATGGAAAATACTGCAGATTCGGTGCAGTGCTTAAACAGCAATTGTAAACAAGCTTCCACTCATTCTTCTCTTTAATGTGAAAAAACCTTTTTGTAAATCTCGATAACATAAATGGAATCAACTGGTTTGGAAAACTAAGCATATCACGTATGTCTATCAACCAGCAGCCAAAGAAATCTTACTAACCGTTTTCAGATGATTTCCTTTGCTCTGCAGGGCATAGATTGCTCCTCTAGCATAGTTACCCCATTTCCATTCTTCCTGAGGTGGGGATGAGTCCATTTGTTCAGTTAAACCATTTGTCCCATACATATGCTTAGGAAGCTGAACTTCGTCTATTCTGTGATATTAAAAAATGTGAGGCATAAATTCATACCTGAATCAAATTTTGAGTTTGATAAAATTTGGAATTGATAACATTAGGAGTTCGATGCTTTTTGCAGGATTTATACTGTTGATTCCATGAAACTATCATCACCTATTGTTTTTGAAAGGGCAAAAAACTAATTCATACAGGTAAAAGTAGAGCATCAAAAGGTTAAGTGCGTAAAACAGTGATGGAATTCTCCACATTGTAAAAGACTGCTGCAAATCAATGAACATGAGATCATAGATTCATGATCCAGCAGCAGCAAAACCTTATTTACATGGATCAAATAGAGATTTTTTAATGCCATTATAGATATCCAAGTAGTTATACACTTGTATGCACATGCCTAAAAGCAGCATTATTTACCTGAGCCGAACTTCTCCTTCAAATTGCCCAGATTGCAATGTAACCTACAAATTTGAAGTTTTAGTAGAAAATGAGTAGGAAGTAGAATAAAAAGAAAATGACTATAGAATTTAGTACATATTCCATAAAATCAAGCTATTAAGCAGAGAAGTGAACATAGTGGAGCAGAGAAGTGAACATAGTGGAGCAGAGAAGTGGACATAGTGGACCAGAGAAGAACAGTGCTGCTTCAACTTCCAGTGTTAAGCCAGATTTCTCCAGGTTTACAAAGTAAAACCAAAAACAGTCAACATAATTCAAGTGTTGTAAAAGACAGATATGAACATCAATGTGGACATGAGTAATGACTTCTATCCTATAACTACATCTACTAACTTGTGTCTCAGTTGCAGCATTCCAGATAAAAGATTCAATTCATAGCAACCCTGTTAGCACCCCCTTAATCTGCCAGCGGTTTACCGTTACACATGGAAATTTTTAAAATGAGAAACAGAAGACTTCAGCATATCTGTCAGTTATGTTTCTTATTTCTTTGTAGCAGTTGTTTGCAATAGGGAGGTTATCTCTCCACTTTCTCATTCCAGTAATATTATTAAGTTGCTTTCTTGTTCTTAGGTGGGTGGTTAATCTACCAATGTTGTATCTAAAGTTATTTGAATTTGATAAAATGCATGCAGAAAATTGCTCCAGATTGTGAGTATTCAACTCAAGTGATTGTTGGTTCTCTCTTCACGAACCAACACCGTAGGTCGCATAAAGAGAACCTCTTCCCAGACTCCTCATTTATTCCACATTGACTCTGATTTTGTTTTGCAATGCCCCATAACCAAATCCATAATAAGGGACCATAACAAATTGGTATGAGAGCTTGGAGTTATGAGAGTCCAAGTCCAGCAACAATTGGCACAGTTGGTGAACTTGTTCTTCTTGTGCAACCAAATTAGCCAGATAGGAAGCCATAAAGGCTCACTTGGATGTAATCACAAAGAATTTAGCTAATTCAAAGGCTCGAATCTGACATAACAAAAAATATCTGTCAAAATTGAAGTTGGAAGGGTAAACTGAGTGGCATGAGGGTCGGGATCGGAAACCGGGGAAAACTCCTTCATATGCTTGATATTGAAGTTGAATTTTCCATGATTTACTGGCCAGGAGGGCACTTTGGGATGGTTGAGCAGGTACAAGCAAAGCTTTAGACACCAACAAACTCCAGAAGAAGAAAGGTTGGACTTATTTCTTTTCATGTGGAAGGGAATACAACTCTGGTTACTTCAACTTAAAACAACATGCCTCAATCCTCTTGGGATGAATTCAGATGTTAATGTAACTTCCATTTTGGATCACCAATTGATAGAATATGTGCCTTCACTTAACAAGTAATGGACCAGGTCCCTTACTACACTCCAGAAAATTACCAGAAAGTTAAATGCAGTAAAATCAACACAATGATTTTACGTGGAAACCTCCTTGCTTAAGGGAGTAAAACCACGACCTGTTCCACAGGATTTTCAATCATTTTCACTAATCTTCAAAAGCAAAAGTAAAACACGATTACAACAAACGTAAGAAAGAGTTATCAATCTTACAGTTAAGCAACAGTCCCTATTGCTTAACAAGCCTAAGTAGAAAACTATCTACCCACTAAGCTATCCCACCTGGACAACCTAGACTTTCAACACTACACACTGATTCCTTTATAGATTCAGGAATAGCTTACAAGTTAAGAACGAGAGAATGTATTCCTAAACAACTATACGAAAAGCTCCAGAGATTGCTGTTATTCTTGGAATAATTCTGCCTTAGATTTCTAGTAGCCTTTGCAAGTGTTCTTGAAGAGGTTTCTCTCAAGTTGCAAAAACTACACAAAGTGTTTAGGAAAGTGCCTTTTATATGGGCAAGTCACTTTCCTAAACTTCTTTGCCATTGGCTGGAAGAGTCACACTTTCTGACGCCATCGGGAAGTGTGCACCTACTTTCTGTACCGTCTCCAGCTGGCAGTCAACTGGCTCGTCATCATGAGAGTCTGGTACCTCTACTAGGTCCCTAGGTTTGTTTCATCTGCAATACTCAAACAAGAAACCTGCAATATTCAAGTAAGAAACCCAGTACCTTTATGAGGTCCCTAAGTTTGTCAAATCATCAAAACTACAAATAACATTTTCCCCCTTTTTGATGATGACAAACAATGATCTGAGATCTTCTCCAGGATTGTTCCCCCTGACTGTATATTTCCCCCTGACTGTATATTCCCCCTTTAGTTAATTATTATTTAGCTACTCACAGTTACTTCCCCCTTTTGGCATCATAAAAAAGATATGCAGTAAACCAGTGATGTCAACATAAATACTGAGCAAGATCAAAGCTAAAAAGCAATCAAACAGTAGAGGAAAAGCATTCACAAAAGAAGATAGTCAGAACAGCAAAGGAATAAAGTAACCAACATGCCATCATAACATAAATACATTAAAAAAAACTGAATATCCATCAACACAGTGATAAGCCACAAAAAAATGACACATGGGAGGATTGATTAACAGGCTAGGAAGAGGGGGGAGGATGAGACAGGGACTGGATAACAAGAGTGAGTCGTGCATTGGCAGCATCATTATCCTTGATGGCCTTTTCTTGCAGGGCAGTTATCTTCGCCTTCAACTCAGCATTCTCTTTCTCCAGAGCTTGAACCACTGAAGAACCAGGTCCCTCACTCTGTGCATTAAGCAGTTCTGCTTTGAGTATAGCAATTTCTGCCTCTTTTCCACTCAACCGCACAGTGAGCTCTTCAACCTCGTGTTTAAGCTGATCCTGGTCCTCAATAAGTTGAGCCATCTTGCTCTTTGGATAGCCCTTTCCTTCAATGCACTCACACTCAACCAAGGTATTCTCAGAGATAGTCTGTTTAACTGTCCCAACCTTTGCAACACTGAGAGGGATTTGAAAATGCTTGAATACTTCCGTGAGAAAGTATCCGTAACCCATTCCGTGAACACCTTTCCTCTCAACGACGGTTTTGTGAATGTGCTCAAGCATTAGACCAGGAAGGCTCAGGGCTTCAAAGCTACACAGCATCTCCATCACATACAAATCAGCAGCAGTTGCAAGTGTCCTCTTTTCTGTGCGAGGAAGAAGCACCTTGTTGACGAACTCAAAGACCAGCTGATACTCACTCTTCATGATTTTCTTATAGATCCCAGCAACCTTAGTTGTGGGTGTCTTAGAAATCATAGAGGCAAACTCAGAAGAGCAAGTTTTGCCCAACACAGACCGGGTCCCCTCTTTAGGCACCCTGAGAATTTTGCTCAACACCTCCTCATCCAAAGATATGACAACATCATTTACCCGTGTGAGGATTCTCCCATCTTCCCTGAATTGAATATTGTAATAAAATTCACGAACCTCTTCTTCATGGAGAATGGGGGAATTTTTGTTGAACAAATGCAGCCAAGATTGAATCTCTACCATATCGTGCAGAGAATCCATGCCATGAAGAGTTATGATCCCCATATCAAAAACTCTTCCTGCTAGGACTGCTTGTTTCCTCAGGTTGTCAACTACCTCCTGCATGTTGACATTCTCAACTTACCTGGCTTGGGAACCAGGTCCCTGTGACCGCTTTCTCTTTTTCTCAGATCGCTTCCCTTTTGACTGTGATTTTTCAACCTTCCTTGTAGCCCTTTCCCTTTTCTTCTCTGACTTCTTTTTCTTAATTTTCTTTTCAACTTCTTCTCCAGACAACTCAACCACATTTGCCTCAGGTATTCTAAAATTTGATACCTTGAAGGTTCTTGCACTTCTAACTGCAGCAGTAGAACGTGCACTTGCCTTCAAGGCATCAGCCATCAACTTTTGTGCAGAAGACCTTGTAGTAGGTCGTCTCCTAGGGGCCTCCTCTACAACCTTTTCCTTCCCTTTTCTAGATCCCACCCCTTCTCTTCTCTCAACCTTCCATTTTAATGGCTCCTCCTCATTTGCAGAGTCAGAGGAAGAGGAAGAAGAGTACCTTCCTAAATCAGGGGTTTTATCAAAGATAGGTTGAGTAGGTCTTACCTCTTCCCTTTCCAGGACTTCAGTATGATCTGCCCTTGCTTCTTCCCGCATCATGGCCAGGCTTTCAATCACAAGTTCTTCACTCGCTGCCAGTATGTTAGATTCGGAAGCCCTATGTTTTGGTAGATCCCCTTCAAACATATTGTCAGGCAAAATGTCTTGAAACGGACCAGGTCCAGTAGGCACTGCAGAAGTATTTAGATCTATGGCAAAAAAAGGGTTATCAGGAGTGTCTTGTTGAAGACTGGAAGGGGGAGGAAGTCTGGCTTGTGTAGTGGTTGGAGAATAGAAGGCAAGGGGCTCTATTTCACTGAGAGCATTCAACATTTGTTTAGAAGAAGATGAATGAGAAGACATGGTTGTTATACTGGAAGGTTTCTTTGAACAGCAAAGAGAAGAAGAAGAAGACAGATTTTGCCTTTTAATTTTGATAAAACCTTTCGTGAAAAGGGAGAAGAAGTTAAGAAACGGATGAGAGTTTCAAAAAGAAGAAAGGCTTTTTAAAAGAAGCGAAAAGGTGCCAGGTCCTGTGATTGGATGCGTCGTTTGAGGGAGAAACGATGGGACTGATCGGTCAGAGTAACCGATGACTGACACGTGGCCTTTTCAACGGTCAAATTTTTTCAGTTTAAATTTAATGTATAAATGCTAACCTGGACATGTACCAGGTACCATGGTAGAGTTTGACTTCATTCCTTAATTGTTCTAGTTGCTTCTTTTGCTGAGCAGGTCCCTACTGAGAGTATACCTACAAAAGGTACAAAAGAGATCTTTGTTCAGATATTCAAAATTCACACAAAGGATACCTGCACTGCAATTTTAGCCATCAAGGGAGTTCCACTATTGGAAGCTAAAAGCATCACTTGGAGATCAACATCCCCAACTTTAACCGATTCCTCTCAAATTGATCCTTGCTGAGAGCCTTAGTGAAGATGTCTGCAATTTGCTCCTCCGTTGGACAATATGTGAGCACAATATTTCCCTTCTCAACATTATCTCTCAAAAAGTGATGTCTAACATCAATATGCTTTGTTCTCTTTTTAATAAGAACAAAGTATTGTCTATCTTGCCTCTTTTGAACCCATTCTTCAGCAGAAACTTTGACAACCTTTCATACCATGCTCTTGGAGCTTGCTTCAGACCATATAGTGCCTTATTCAATCTGAACACATGATTTGGTAGCTCTGCATCTTCAAAACCAGGAGGTTGCTTGACAAACACCTCCTCTTTGGGATCTCCATTCAGAAATGCACTCGTCACATCCATTTGATACAGCTTGAACCCCATAAAGGCAGCAAAAGCTATTAAGATTCTAATAGCTTCCATTCTGGCAACAGGTGCAAAAGTCTCATCATAGTCTATTCCTTCTTCTTGATTGTATCCTTGCACCACCAGCCTGGATTTATTTCTAGTAATAACTCCATTTTCATCAAGCTTGTTTCTGAATACCCACCTAGTTCCTATTATTGTTCTGCCTTCAGGTCGAGGAACCAGGCACCATACCTTACTTCTTTCAAACTGATGGAGTTCTTCTTGCATAGAATTGATCCAGTCTGCATCACCTAATGCTTCTTTAACATTCTTGGGCTCAATAGATGATATGAATGCTGAGAATGCAACTAGATTTCTTGTTTTTGATCTAGTATGAATTCCAGAATTCAAAGGAGAAATGAGATTATCAAGAGGATGTGATGAACTATGCTTCCATCCTGACTTTGTAGCAGACTGATTTAGCTGATCAGCATGTTCTTCTTCATCAAGAGTGACATCATCTTCTGGGGAGTCTGATGTACTCTGGCTGGAGTTTTGAGTAGTACCAGGTACCATATCATCCTGTTCAACCTCAGCATCCTCTTCAGGTAGACTATGATTTTGATCATCACAGTCATTTTTCAGTCGTTGATCTGCATTAGCTTCACCTCCTTCAATCTTCTTTGATTTGAGCATTTTTGGCACATCATCATCATCATTTGATCCATCATTCTTCAAGCTTCCATCTTCATCAAA
>NC_028643.1:5281515-5282614 GCF_001406875.1 Solanum pennellii | reverse complement strand
TGGGCTTTCTGTTGTTGAGCAGTTCGTATGGAGTCTTGTTCAACACAGCTCTTATTAGACACCTGTTGGTAACATGACATGCTGTGTTAACAGCTTCAGCCCAGAAACTTTGAGGAAGATTTGATTCAATAATCATAGTTCTTGCAATGTTCACCAAGGTTTTGTTCTTTCTTTCCACTACTCCATTTTGTTGAGGAGTTCTTGGAGCAGAGAAATTGTGGCTCGTACCATTTTCCATACAGAATCTATCCAGTGTTGAGTTTTCAAACTCTGTGCCATGATCAGATCGAATGTTGCAAATAACTTGATTCAATTTGGTTTGAATCATTTTGAAGAATACCACCAACTCTTCAGCTGTGTCTGCCTTTGATCTCAAAAATCTCGTCCAGGTGTATCTTGAGTAATCATCAACAATCACCAAAATGTACTTCTTGCCATTTCTGCTTTGAACCTTCAAGGGTCCACACAGGTCCATATGAAGCAGCTCTAGTGTTCTTGATGATGTTACTTGATTTTTGGGCTTAAAAGATGATCTGATCTGTTTTCCTTTAACACAAGCTTCACAGATTTTATTTTCAGCAAACTTCACTTTGGGCAGACCTCGGACCAGGTCCTTAGAAATCAGTTTGTTCAATAAAGATGAGCTTACATGCCCCAGCCTACGATGCCAGAGATCAGCATTCTCATTCTGAGCACTGAGACATGTTAGGTCATCTCCATGAGACGTTTCTAAGTTTGCCACATACTTATTCTTACTTCTGTGTGCAGTGAGAATTACCTTGTTTGTAGTTAGACTCACCACAGTGCATTTCTCAGAAGTAAATTTGACCTCATTTCCTTTGTCACAGATTTGTGACACACTCAGCAAGCTGTACTTCAACCCATCCACATGGTAAACATTGTCAATTGAATCTTCAAGAGATCTTCCTACTTTGCCAACTCCCAAAATGTACCCCTTCTTGCCATCACCAAATGAGACACCTCCTCCTTGGAGGGTCTTGAGTGAGAGGAAGTTCTTTACATCACCAGTCATATGCTTAGAGCAACCACTGTCCATATACCAGCATTGACTGCTGCTCCTCTCACTCACCTGCACCAA
>NC_028643.1:5268095-5279314 GCF_001406875.1 Solanum pennellii | reverse complement strand
TTTTCACTAATCTTCAAAAGCAAAAGTAAAACACGATTACAACAAACGTAAGAAAGAGTTATCAATCTTACAGTTAAGCAACAGTCCCTATTGCTTAACAAGCCTAAGTAGAAAACTATCTACCCACTAAGCTATCCCACCTGGACAACCTAGACTTTCAACACTACACACTGATTCCTTTATAGATTCAGGAATAGCTTACAAGTTAAGAACGAGAGAATGTATTCCTAAACAACTATACGAAAAGCTCCAGAGATTGCTGTTATTCTTGGAATAATTCTGCCTTAGATTTCTAGTAGCCTTTGCAAGTGTTCTTGAAGAGGTTTCTCTCAAGTTGCAAAAACTACACAAAGTGTTTAGGAAAGTGTCTTTTATATGGGCAAGTCACTTTCCTAAACTTCTTTGCCATTGGCTGGAAGAGTCACACTTTCTGACGCCATCGGGAAGTGTGCACCTACTTTCTGTACCGTCTCCAGCTGGCAGTCAACTGGCTCGTCATCATGAGAGCCTGGTACCTCTACTAGGTCCCTGGGTTTGTTTCATCTGCAATACTCAAACAAGAAACCTGCAATATTCAAGTAAGAAACCCGGTACCTTTATGAGGTCCCTAAGTTTGTCAAATCATCAAAACTACAAATAACACCAATCATGAGTCAGAAGTTGGAGAATTGGCTAGGTTATGCCACATCGGGTCTAATGCAGATTATCACGAATATTTTTCTTGATTTTGAGATTATAGAGGCATGACTTGATTTGTCTACCTGATCGATAAGAAAGGGGGGTTTGTTTATCTTCTAAGTATTCCCCAAAGATTTGTTTCTCTAAATGTACCAAATAATTGTGGATTATTCGAGCATAAGATTTGTGGAGCAGCAGATTATCATGGAAAATTTGAGCAACTGGTTCACAGGCCAGTACCATCACACCGTCGCAGAAATTGAACTTTATATAAGTGGTCTTGCTGACTATAAGACCATTGAGGTAGAGTTGCATGATCCTCCAGATTTAGATATTGTTATGAGTATATCTCAGATTTATGTAAGCAAGGGACAACCCCTTCATTTGCAATTGTCAGATTCCCATAAATATAAAAAAAAGATCTCTCACCTCAATAATGCACCAGATTTGTGAAATTAACCAGAACTGAGATGGAGGAAAGATGACTCAAAGGACTCTGTTTCAATTGTGACGAACCACTCACTCAGGGCCATCAGTGCAAGAAATTAGTCTTAATTGACTCGTAGATGAAGAGGAGGGAAAATCTGTCAAATAAGAGTCAAATCCTAGTACAGACACCCTCAAATTTCTTTGCAATCCATCGTATGTATCACAGCCCCACAAAATATGCAGTTTCAAGGCAATTGAAAGGGAATTCAGGGATATCATTGGTTGGTTCTAGAATTACCCATAGCTTTGTGGACTCTAAACTTGTGTCGCAATTTTCAAGTCAACAGGTGAGATGGATTAAGGATAGTGGTGAGAAATGGAGAACAGGTCAGAAATCTGGGACAATGTTCGAATATGGTTTGCTAATCATGTTTTTCTTATTAATATGTTCTCAACTGAAGTGGCTTTGATGTATTCTAGGTGTCAATTAAATTAAGACTTTGGGCCCCATTTATGGGACTTCAGAGACAGGTGGATGTCATTCTTCACAAACATGGGCGGATCTAGGTGGACCAAAGTTGGAAAACAGGGGAAAAAAACTCTATGCATATAGGGTTAAATTTTTATTGTGTATATATATTTGACATTGAATCCCCTTGACACAAACCAAAGGATAACCTCAGCGGTAAAGGGGCTTCAAATTCTCTTAGACAACATAGATCCAATTCCCACTAGCCCTAATTTCTAATTTTTAGCTCGTCAAGCGTTTGTTTTTAAATATGCTTGAATTCCCTTGAGAAAAATCCTGTATCCACCATTGTTTACAAATGGGAAGCAGTGGAGCAAATGTGGTCAAACATACCTTTGGATTTTGTACAAGGCTTGCCTACCTCACATTGGAAAAATGTAATCTTGGTGGTGGATCATTTCTCTAAATATTGTCACTTGTTGCAAATTGCTCATCCCTACTCTGTTGTAAGCTCATGGCTCTTCTTTGCCAATATTTCAAATTACAAGGCTTACCAGTAACCATTACTAGTGCTCATGATGTAACTTTCACAAGTGCCTTTTGGATAGAACTCTTCCGCCTCAGTGGTACCAACTTGTGTTTTATTTCAGTGTATCACCTGCAATCTGATGGCCAAACAGTAGCTATCAGCCGGACAGTATGGAGATGTATCTGAGATGTTTTACTAGTGACATCCTACCAAATTGATGGTGGGGCTGAATATCGTATAACACCAGTTATCGTACTTCTTTGAAAGCTTAACCCTTTGAAGTAGTGTCCTCCACCACATCTTATGTCTTATTATCCTGGCATTTCCAGATTGAATGCAGTGGATATAGCTTTACTACAGCTTCACAATCTCCGGATCAGATTCTTCAACCCTTGCAACAAATTTGTTGCATGCTCAACATAAAATGAGGCTAATTTTGATTCCAAACATCGACATGTTGAATCTCGGGTTGGGAAAAGAGTTTTATTGAGGTTACAACCATATAGACAGATTTCTCTGGCTACTTGTCGTAATCAGAAATTGTTGTCGAATATAATGACCTTTCCAGGGCTGAGCAGCAGATTAGGACCACGGCTTATAAATTGGAGTTCGTATCGAGTACAAAACTTCATCTGTTTTTTCATGTCTCTAATTTGAAGCTTTTCCGTGACCTAGACACACCAGCAGCTGAACTCTTCCTACGAGTTTGCCAGAAGCTTCCTCACCCAAACCTTTCGCCGTGCTTGAATTTCAGGTGTTTTGTAACATACCTGAAGCCTTAATACATTGGCAACATACTTTTCCAGCTGAGGCATCTTGAGAAACTGTTCATCCTATGCAATAATGCTTTCCACACTTCCCACTTGAGGACAAGCGTGATTTGAAGGACATGAGTAATGTTAGCACCCCCTTAAGCTTACCAATGGTTTACTGAATATTTAAAAAAGTCAGAAAAATAGCTGACTTCAGTTTATCTGTTAGTTATGTTTCCGATTTCTTTGTAGCAGTTGTTTGCAGTAGGGACATTGTTTCTGTATTTTCTCATTTGAGTAATAGTAGGAAGTTATTTCCTTGTTTTTTAGGTGGATGGTTAAATCCACCAGTGTTGTATTTAAAGTTATTTGAATTCAAAAAAAAAGTATGCAGAAAATTATTCCTTTTTTTAGTACTTAACACGAAAAATTGGAGGTTCTCTTCAGAAAAAAACTCTTCCCAAACTCCTCATTGACTCTGATTTTGGATTGCAGCATCCCATAACCAGATCTATAACAGGGACCAGAACAAACACCTATCAATTAACTTGTATGTACTCATTAAAGCAAATCTTGGTGTTTGTAGAACTATGTTGATAAAAAAATTAAGATACGTAGAATCCCAACATAAACATAGAAATTGGTAGACTAAGAGGATTTGACAAGGACTGTGTGTGAGCCAGTATCCAGCCTCGTAGATTCAGAACCAAATTTAGCTAAAACTACAAACATTTAACTTATCTTTCACAACATATCGACAATATAACATGCATACATTCTTAAAACACTACACCATTTGGCTATACGACATGAAAACAATCATACCTGGGTGTCATCAGAAGGAACAAAACCAAGTAGTATACCCTTATTGATTGTCATAGCTGAGACAGTTCCACCCTGAGAAATGTCGAAGATAACATAATTCCATATAGATCTTGAGTAAAGGTAAAACTGCAAATAATTATACTTAGGTGCCGAGGCTTCAAATAACTGCCTACAAGTTCAGAAATGAGGCATAGTTTATTGCTTGAATTAAGGCAGACCGTGATATTCATATGCTAATAATTTATTTACATTAGATGCAAAATACAGCAAGTAGAAATTTTATCCTTCAAGAACTAAGTAAGCACACATAATTAACTAATAACTAATAAACTTGCCTGATGATCAATGTGAGCACCCAATGGGCAAATTCTGTAAGGTGATACAACCACCCTAACCTCCTGAGCATCTCTACCAGACAATTCAGCAACTTTCTTTCGTATTTCATCCAACTGCACCAGTTACAAAATCAGTGAAAGTTTTAGCTTATCTATTCGAGCTTAGCAACTGTGACTGGTACAAGGAGATACAGTGCAACAAGATAAATCAACTGGTTCTGAAATTACAAATGTTCAATAAATCCGTTGCAAAAGAATATCTGGAAATTGAGTAACTCTGGTGTATACTATAGAACTTCATCCAATATTTGGAGCTGAGTCAACTAGCTAAGATCTTACTTTTCCCACTTTTCTATCTCTCTCAAATACAGCCACATCAAACTTAATTACTATGAGATATATAGCATCATGAAGATACTATACTCAAAAGAATATTCCTATAATTTACATTCCTCAAACCATACATAACATTTTACTACTGACTCTTCTTGTACAGAAGCTTCTTGCTTTCTAAAATGCAGCAGCCCAAAAGAGCAAAACTGCTCAATCAGAAGTCAGACACAGGGCAAAAAGGGTTGTTACAAATCACTAGAGTAGTCAGTATAGGGGCGGAGCTAGTAAAGGCCTAGGGGTTCATCCAAACCTCGTTCGATAAAAAAAATTACACTATCTATACATTGTTAAAATTACTTTTTATGAATAACCCTCCGTATGTTTACTTCTTCTTATTTTGAAAACCCTTACATGACAATCCTAGCTGCGCCGCTCGAGTATAAGCATAAAATCATTGACATAAGGAGTTGGGACAAAATCAAACACACTTATAGCAATACATCACACTATTATTCTACATTACATAACCCATAGCTCTGGAAAAACAAACACAGTGTGGTATGACCCCCATTGCCCATATATCTTGAGGACTTAAATTGTGTATTTGGCATCAATAATAATATAAACATCATTTGAAATCAAGATTACAAATCAAATCAACAACACCCATCAAGATAAGATCCATAATGCAATAAAAATAACAACAATTGAACTATAAAAATGAGAACTTTACCTCTGATTCAGAAGGCCAATGACCAGAAAAAACACCCATTTTTTTATTTTTTTTTTTGAAATACTTGTGGAAAAATGTCAATCTGAGAGCTTTATTTAAGTGGGTTTTGCTTTATATTTAAGAAAAATAATAATAACAAAGATAACAAATTTGCGGGAAGAATTGTTTTGTCGGTTGAATGGTCATTTCCCTTGATTAGGCCTAAAGCCAAATCATATCTTGCCATTTTAAGAAGATTTTTTTAAATTATATTATATAGTATTATAATTGTTATTATTATGAATATGATTATATTTCAAACTATAAATTAAAGGCCACACTGGTTTATCTCCATGTAAGGAAAAGTGGTGTCTGTTAAACTGTCAATCCCGCAAACTATGCTTACAAATTTTCACTTCACCCCTAAAAAAAAAAAAAACATATCAATTATAATAATAATAATATATTATAAAATCAAGTTCATAATATAATATAGAGATAAGAAGACAAAAAAAGTAGGATGCAAGAAAGAATAAGTAAAGAAATTACTTCAAAAGTCAATTTGATAAATGTCATAACAGATACATCATTATCTCAAAAAGATTCGTATCACCTTGGGAATAAACATGCATGAATGTTGATTCATGAATAAACTAAATGGATAATCCACTTGTTCAATGGATTTATAACACTCTCCCTTGGATGTCCATGATAATTTGTCTCGTTAAAACCTTATTAGAAAAAACTATGAGGGAAAAAATTCTAGTGAAGAAAAAAGAATACACACATCTTTTGATACGTATTATTTGTTGCCTCATTAAAAACCTTGCCAGGAAAATTCAGTGGGACAAAAATTCGGCCAAGGAAAAAAGAGTGCAACGCGTATCATACTCCCCTGATCAAAACATCACTTAATTTCTTATGATGATGTCATCCAATTTTATATACCAACTCCTCATATTAAAAGTGTCGTTATGATCAAATCACATTCACAAAGATGTTGCATGTTTTAACTCATTTCTGATATCTCATTTTCTGATTTCATGAATATGATGAGACTTTGAGCTTAGCAGAATACATTTTTGACAATCACTCTATTCGCGACCTCGTTACTGCAAGTAAATTGCTCATTCAACTTGTTCATAACAACAATCATCTTGTGGGCACTTTCATTTGAAGTTAATTATCTTCGTACATTGTCGTTGATAAATTCTTTTTCAAAGAAAAATCATATATTTTTTAAATATGGTGTGTGATTGATCTCAATCAGACGCACTCTCGACTTGCTTCATGGAGGACTTTTATTTCTACATGATTTGAAGAAGTGATTACCAACTTTTTCTTCATTAATCGCCAAGATATTATTATGTCTCCATATGTAAACAAATAGCATTTTAATACTGAGCTTTATGCGGATAGGATAAATATTCTGCATCTGCATAACCAATCAGTTCTGGCTTGAATTCTCCGGAATAAAATAAACTCATGTCTATGGTCTTTCGAAGATATTCAAGTAGGTGTTTAACACCGTTTCAATGACCTTTTGTTGAGGAAGAACTGAATCTTACACGTAAACTTGTTATAAAATAGATATCTAGTAGAGTATTGTTAGAAAGATGCATTAGTATCCTGATTGCACTAAGATATGAAGTTTCATCACCAACAATTTCTTCATTATTCTGTTGAGATCAAAATGAATCATCATTTATGTCACGAGATCTCATAATTATTGGTGTACTCAATGAATGTGATTTATCCATATAAAATGTCATCAAAAACTTTTCTGTGTATGTTGACTGATGGACAAATATTTCATTTCTCAAATTATCAATCTGTAGGTGAAGACAAAATTCCGTCTTACCAAAACCTTTTCAACACTCAACATCTTCTGAAATCTCTTTAAAAGTGCTGATGATGTTCAAGTCATCAACATACACAACTATTATAACAAATTTAGATTCTAACCTTTTCATAAAAATGAAAGGATAATTAGGATCATCTTTTTTTACCCTTTTCATCCTTGATTATTTCATTTCATTTAAGAATTCTTGAAGCTTTATTGAAAAAGTCTTTTTTCAAACTTTTATATGCTTCAGACACCTTTATTGCTTCAAGAATTTTCATATAACCTTCAATATTGTCTAATTAGACATGATAATTATCCATTATAGGCATTCAAGTTTTTCATATGTTGTCAGATCAAAACAAGCCTCATTGCATTCACCATAGGAGAAAACATATCCAATAATGTCACGATTTTTGCGACAAACCTTTATGCTCTAAGATACAAGCCGTACTTGATATCTTACGGTTATACTATTGCATAATAATTTATTTGTACCCCACTGATATTATATCTTGATTTATGGATTACCCGTTCAAAATATCACTTTTTTAAGTGAAACAAAATATACTTGAATTATGCATTTACTTCGCCAACCATTTAGCTGCCCACACTACATGACAGATTTAAATTCAAGATTCTAGCCACAGTTTATATCATTGAGCGCTACCTCATATCAAAAATATCGTCAACGATTATTTTATATCTATTCCAACATGACATAACTTATCGAGATCTCTTCACATTTTATCATTTTTCAAGTACATGTACCTTTCCCAAGGTTTTATGAAGTGTTATGTCAATGTGCTCTTTTACAGCACTTGTCTCATTATCATGACCATATTAATCATTTGCTCCTCTCCTTCTTCAAGATATTTTACATTTGGAATCGATTGGTCTATTAAGCTTCAGGCGTATCATAAACTATGTACTTTAAGAACTTCTCATTGGAGCATTTGCAAATGAACTATAACATAGAGTCAGTAAATTCATCTGGCAATAAACTTGCATCATTATGCAAAAGAAATATCCCTTGAACTTCAAGTTCACATTTTCTTTTAAAAAAGATCTAGATAATTCATAATTAACCTCACATAATTTCCATCTATTAGTTATTTCTCTCTCTCTCTCTAATTTAGAAAATCTAACATTTATCCCAACCTTACTTGGGAACTCATCTTTGTGCGTGGTGGAGCAATTAAAATCATAACCGCACATTCAACATTTCAGATGAAAATTATTTGGTTCCTGGCCCTGAACCAATTTTGATAGGGGGCCTTTGTTGGCTTGATGCATACAAATGTTGCTACATGTTAAATAAATTCATCTCATACCAAAATTTTTTTGGGAGATTTGTTCTCATAATTAATGGTTTTGCTATAATTGGAGGCATACAATTTCTGCTAAACCAACCAATATTATCAGTATAATTTCATAATTTAAAATTGTGTTATTAATTTAACAATTCGAGCAAACAACCTTACAAACACCGATTTGTAAGTTGACAACAAAGCACATGTGATCATTGCATAAATGCATCTATCATGTAGTTGCAAATGATCCACATGATAGGTAAATGATCCCATATTCACCTTTTTATTTGTTTCAAAAATTTCAGGGAGTACAATCTCAACATTAGCCGGTACAATGATACAATGATCAAATTATTAGAGAATAAGCAACACAAGAGAATTCTTGAAGAATATTTGATTTCTTCAATATATAAATATGTGAATTCTCAATTATGTTTGCATCATATTTTAATCGGAATGGCCAACCAATTTTATGTCAACTAATATTTATTTCAGTACACTTACAGTTTACTTTAACATGTGATTTCATCAGCATATCCATGTTTGCGTGTAACAAACAAGAGGAAAAAATGGGTAATCTTTTGAATAGTATTTATCACCCATTTCGGTTGTAGTAATCTGAAGATATTAAATCTTTTCATAATTTATGGTCTCAATATTTTTTTTCAATTCATCCAAAACTCCGAAACTTAAAAGTTTCTTTTGAGACTTACTACAACTCCAATATTATTTCTCTGATAATAACACAACTCGTTAGAATAATTATTTTGTGTACTATCACATACTCATGACACCATCCGTATGGTGAGCATTTCCTTCAAGGAGGAAATTATGTTATAATTGTAGTCAAAATGATTACAAGCAAGACATGTTTCTTGTGTTACTTTGTTATACCATAGGTACATAACCAATGACAAATTTGTATTCCCACACAATAATATTGTTCTAGTCATGGCCACAATTCTTATAGGCAAGAACTATTTCTTTCTTTTGCTCTTTCGGTAGTTCAAAATAAACATACAATAATGACGTATAAACGTACACTACCATTAACCATTTCTTCCAAATAAAATTTATTTGTTCCTCTCAAACCTTCCGTAGAAGTGAGTTTTGGCATATATCTTTTTTTCTCAAACCTCCTATAGAGGTGAGTTTTGGCATATATCTAACCCATAATGATTTTATCATATCTTGATCCAATCTCTTATAGAATGGTCGAGCATTCACGATAACATTCTCTTTTAAGGAATGGATTAATCATTTATATATGTTTCGTAAATTTGCATTATAAGCACATTTTCATGCTTTTGAAAATTTATCATTTTTGCATACACACCTTAATATTATTTTGAAAGATCAAGTGTATCATCACTTTATATTTCTTTCTTTTGATGGTAGCTTTATAAACTTATCAAATTATTAGGTCGGCAATAACAACAGATTCAATGACCTTTCATACCATTTTGATGATAAATATTAGCTTCACAGTTTGAAGGACCACTTGTAGAACCCATATTGTTCTTCCTTTTATAATTATCACAATTATGACTATTATCATTTTGTTCATCCACGCCCTTATTCATAGATTATCACTTGTCATCTTTCAGACTTATTATTTACTACTACCACATTCTATGATGGAATAGAGCAATTGGGAAAATTTCAAACTTATCATTTACTGCTACCACATTCGCTTTAGGGAATGGAGCAAATTCAATGAGATGAATTTCAAGACTTTTCATTAAAAATATATTATTTTGCCTTAGTCATCATTTTATCATCACTATGATGCATTGGCTCAAACTCAATGTCTTACTCATATAAGGTGTGTTACGCCATACTTCTATGGACCTGAACTCAATACATTATCATCAGGTGCATCAAAACTCAAATTGATGTCCTACCCTCTTGGTTCGATAAAACTTGAATCTATCGTCTTATCCTCAAACATTTTTCATTATATGCATCCGGACTTTAACCTGATATCTTACCCTTTTGGTGCGATAAGACTTGAATCTATTGTCTTACCTTTAATAAAACTCAGTCATGAACCTTTAAAAAATATCAAGAATTATATAACCAAATTTAGTCAAAAGAAAACTGGAGTTTTCTCAGCTCTAGTAATTATAAATATTAATAATTTTCTCACAATTAACCCTAAGAAAATCAACATGAAAATTTACTTCTTTATCCTTCAATTCTTTTCTAAAACGAAGAATTGTTAGTATAATCATGAACCAATGTATAAAATTGTTAAAGTAAAACAAACCAATATGTTCTACCTTTTTATATATCACATATAGACTAATACAAATTATTAGTATACGAAGAGCTTTTGAAAATATAAATGAGTAACAAGAAAAAAAATAGAATTTGTTCCTGCTCACAAGTGTACACTTTTGCGAAGTGCTACAACTTTTAGAGCATATTCGTGTTGATAACATATTATAAATCAAGCTGATAATATATTTTAGAGAGAAGAAGATAAGAGAGCCAAGATGAAAGAAAGAAGACTTTTCTTCTATTCAAGTATATCTTACATGAAGAATAGTATCTCTATTATAAGTAGAGAAATCACTTCAAAAATCACTTTGATGAATGACATAATAGATACTTCCTCCGTTTCACAAAGAATGGCCTGCTTTGACTTGGCACGAAGTTTAAGAATATGAAGAAGACTTTTGAATCTTGTGGTCCTAAATTAAAGTAAGGTCAAATGTACAAAATTGTCCTTTGATCCTGTGGCCTTAAACATGTCAGGTGAAAAGCTGAAATTAAAATGTTACCAAAAAAAGAAAGAGGTCATTCTTTTTTAAACGGAGGGAGTACATCATTATCCCAAAAGGATTCATATCACCTTGAAAACACACATATATGAATGTTGGTTCATAAATAAACTAAATGGACAATCCACTTGTTCAATGGATTTATAACATAATAATAATAATAACAACAACAACAACAACAACAACAACAACAACAACAACAACAACAACAACAA
>NC_028643.1:5256770-5268074 GCF_001406875.1 Solanum pennellii | reverse complement strand
ATATTTTTTTAAAATAGTCAAACACAATCTATTTATCAAAATCACTTTTCAAATGAATTAGTCTAATACAAGTTATTTTTTTCAAAAATATTTTTCAAAAAACACACTTTTAAAAGTATTTCTAGAAATAAGCAACTTTTAGTAACCATACTAAACAAACTCTTATTAGTATTAGGTATATGGATAGATCCACAAAAATTAAAAATAAAATCTAAGATTCAATTCATAATGCAAAAATTCAGAAGAAAAAAGATGATTAATATTATAGAGGAGGCGAAACATGACATTTGGTGGCAAATCAAAGCCAAAAATTTAAGTTTCTGATTTGATAATTGGACGAAAAAGGATAAGAGAGGAGGAGACTTTATCATAAATAGGCATGGAAAGAAACAAGTTGAAATCAGCTATATATGAAAAGATGATTCAATAAATAATAGAGTACATGAAGCCCATTTTAAGATTGGTTTTTCCTCTAGAGGGTATGGAGGAGGAGAATTGCCATAGATGATAATTTTAAGAAAGAATACAAAAAAAATATGAAAAGAAAAGCTCTTACAACTAGATGTATTATAATTTTTGTGGCTTAAAAGAATTTCTGTTGTAAAACTAAAGCAAAATAAGACAAGGAATATAAAATATAAAGCAATAGAAATAGAGAGACAAAAGATGAGAGCATTTCTTATTCTTCAAGTATTCATTCAATCTTCAATTGTATACAATATGAATCATTATGCCTCTATTTATAGTGTAACAAAGAGGCATACAAAAGGTTAATCATAAACATGACATTAAGCATGAATATAAAGAAGGAGGTTATGGAGGTGAACGTTACAAGAATAATTATCATAAAGGTGGAGGTTATCTTCATAATGGAGGGAAGTAATGTAGTAACTTCTTGGTGTAGTGGATTATCTTCATAATGAAGGGAAGTAATGTACTAACCATTTTATGTAGTGTCCATCCACAATATATTATTTTATAACACTCCTCCTTGGATGTCCATAGATAATATGCCTTGTTAAAACCTTACTAGGAAAAAACCCTGTGGAAAAAAATCCCTGTGAAGTACAGATATCTTTAGTACGCTTTGAATGTTACCTCGTTAAAAACCTTACCAAGAAAACCCAATTGGAACAAAACCATGGTTAAGGAAAAGAGTACAACGCGTATTTTTCTCCCCCTGATAAAAACTTTATTTGATATCTTGAAAACAGTGCATTCCAATCTTGCATCACAACTTCTCAAATATTTATGTTGGCAATCTTAGTGAATAAGTCTACAAGAATTACTTGAACGAGTCTTTGAACAACAATCTCACCATTTTGTTGAAGATCACGTGTGAAAAATACTTTTGGGGAAATATGTTTTATCCTATCTCATTTGATTGTATCCTCCCTTCAATATTATTTTCGTATATAGTGGCTGAAATATCCTTCGCCAAAGGAAAATCACATGTTGGTTGAATATGACATATCATGATTCCAACCAAACAAACTCCCGACTTACTTCATAGATCAATATTATTTATGCATAATTTGAAGAAGTGGTTACCAATATTTGATTTTTTTTAATGCCAAGATATTGTTGTACCTTCATATGTAAATAAATATTCCATTTGCGATCGATCTTTATGCGGGGATCAAAAAAATATTCTGCATCTACATAATCAAATCATTTCTGACTCGGAGATTGATCCTTTCAATTTTATTGAAGCTCATCTTTTTTTATCAAAGAAAATCACACATGTTCTATGCGTTGAGTCACTTGTTTTGTAATTTCTTGTCATAACTTAAATGATACTATGACAATCTTTTCACATAAATTTTGTTATGTATGTCAAATAATCTTATAGCATTTGCACAATCAACAATATGTAAGTGCACCAATTGCACTAATACATGACATGTTAAATCATTTTCATAAGATCAAAAAGATTATTTTTCTGTGTCAAGCAGTCTCAAAATCATTGGGTACTCAATGGAATTGCTTTAACACCTTTTAAATCCTTCAAAGATTTTCATTTAACCTTCATCGTCAAGTTAGACATAATAATCAATTCACTATGCATATTCAAGTATTTCATCTATTGCTAGACTGAAACAAGTCTTATTGCATCCACCACTAGAGAATATATCTCCATTTATTAATGTCAGGATTTTTGCGAAAACCCTTTATTCCCCGAGGCACAAACCACGTTATATCTTATGGTTATACTTTTGCACAATGATTCATTTGTACCCACTCCATATATTTTGATCTATGAACTATAAGTTTAAAAACATTACTTTTCTAAATGAAACAAAATATACTTGAATAGTGCATATTATTTAGCTAATCATTTGCTGTCCACACTATATGATAGATTCAAATTTAAGATCCTCGTAACCATTTATAGCATTGAGTGCTATATTAAATATACTTTCGACGGTCATTTTGATTCCGATTTCAATGCGACATAACTTATCGAGATCTCTTCACTTTTTTCATCATTTTCAAGTACCCGAACCTTTGCCAAGGTATTATGAAGTGTTATGTCATACTGCTTTTTCAAAGCACTTGCCTCATTATCAGGACCATTTTGATAATTGCTCCTATCCTTCCTTAAGGAGTTTTACGTTTGAAATCGATTGGCCTATAACGCTTTTGGCGTACCATAGACTTTGTCCTCCAAGGACTATTTATTCTAGCATTTGCAGCATAATCAAAGTATTGGGTCAGCAAATACATCTGGCAAATTATTTTCAACATTTTGCATATGAATTATCTCTTGAACTTCAAGTTCATTTTTTTTAACGAGTATCTAGATAATTCATCCCACACATAATCTCAGCTGTTAAAGATATCTTCCGCTGATGTTATGATCTAAAATTTACCCCCAACCACATTTGGGGATATCATACATCACATTTTTAGATGGAAATTATTTGGTTCCTGACCATGAACCAATTGTGATGGGAGAACCTTGTTGGCTTGATGCATACATGTTAAATAAACTCATCTCATACCAAATTTTATTTGAGAGATTTGTTCTCATAATCAATGGTCTAGCTATAATTGGAGGCAAACAATTTCTGCTAAATCAAACAGCATTATCAACATGATTTTATAGTTTGGAAATGTGCTCTTAATTTAATAATTCTAACAAACAATCTTACAAAAATCAATTTGTAAGTTGATACAAATGCACATGTGACCATTCCATAGATGCATCTATTAAATCATAATAGTAAACGGTCCACATGACAGGTGAACGGGCCCATATTCACCTTTTTATACGTTCCAAATAATTTTAGGGGATACAGTCCCAACCTTAGTTGGGACAATGCTCATTTTATCACGAGAACAAACTACAAAAGAGAATTCTTGAAAAATATATTATTTCTTCAACATATAACCATGTGAATTCTCAATTTCTTTTGCATCACATTTGAATCGGAATGGCCAACCGATTATGCCAACTGATATTTATTCAAGTAAACTTCTAGTTTACTTTTGCATGTGATTCCATCACCATGTCCATATTTGTATACCACAAACAACGAAAAAAAAGAATAATCTTATACGTAAATATTTATTACCCACTTTGATTTTAGTAATTTGAAGATATTAAATCTTCCCATAATTTATAGTCTCAATATAATATTTTTCTTCAATTCTTTCGAAAATTAAAAGGTTTCTTTTGAGACTTACTACAACCACAATATTATGAATAATTTCATCCTCAAGATAGTAACAAATTAGCCCTTTCGAAACTGTCAATTAATTTTGTATACTACCACAATCTTCACAACTCCATCCTTATGGTGATCATCTCCTTCAAGGAGAAAATTATTGTTGTTGTCATGGTTAAAATTATTACATTCAAAACGTATTTCTTGATAACTAATGACAAATTTATGTTGCCGCACAACAACATTTATTTTGATCATGGCCACAACCTTTAGAGAAAAGATTTATTTTTTTCTTTTGTCCTCCAATAGTTCATTATATGAAACATACCACCATATTTGTGTAGTACTCAAAGTATATATATGACCAAAATGACTATTTATGTCAAAATATTTTTTTTCAATCTCTCAAACCTCCCATAGAGGTGAGATGTGACATTCATCCAACACTACATGAACACGTTCTTATCCATACAAACACAAGTCACATTTTCTTCAAGAAATGGACCATAACCATTTATACATGTTCCATAAGTTTTATCAGAAACTCATTGTCATGTTTTCACATTTATCAAATTTATGTGACTCACCTCAACATCAATTTAAGAGATCAAATGTACTATCACTTTGTATTCTTTTATTTTGATGAAGGATTTAAAAAACTTTCAAATTGGATTGCACCAACTCAATATGCCCAATAACTTTTCATTCCACTTTGATGACAAAAATTTACCTTCACACTTAAAGGACCATCTTAAGAACCCAAAATGTTTTTCCTTTTAATTACCACAATTGATCATTAACGTTTTACCACACTCATATTCATACATTTAACCACTTATCATTTTCAGACATATTATGTCCTGCTACCACATTCACATAAAAGAATGGAGCAAATCAATTGGACAAATTTCATGACTTTTATCAAGAGCATATCAATTTGCTCAATTATTATTACATCGTCTTTATATAATTTTGGGACTTGAACCCAACGTCTTACCCATAAAAAGACATTTTACGTCATTATTTGTTGGGACCCAACCCAACATTTTATTATCATGATGCACCGGTACTCTCACCCGATGTATTATCCTCTTGGTGCGATAGGATTTGAATCCTTCGTCTTAGCCTCAATCAATGACATGATAAGCCAAATATAATAGGATTTACAATTGAACCTTAAAAAAGATATTGTCACTTGTGGTTAACATGCACAAATAAATATAGAACAAAAGAAACACAATAAAGATATTCTCAACAAGGTATGTATCAATATCTTAAACTTGTCAAAATAGAGAGTTACATATAGCATTTTATTATAGGGAAAAGGGTCTGATATACCCCTTAACTTTGTCATTTGGAGCTGATATATCTCCCATTATAAAAGTGGCTCATATATGCCCTTACCGTTATACAAACGGCTCACATATACCCCTGCCGTTACAAAATGGCTCACATATACCCTTCATTTAATGGAAGTTAAAAAATTAGTTTTAAATTTATATTTGTTACTTCTAATTTTTTTTAAAAAAATTATTTAGGGATATATATGATTCTTCTATCAAAGTTCAAGGTATATTTTAATTTTTTTCATACATAAATTATTTTTTGACTTCTTTTATTATAATTATTTGAGTTTCTTATTCTTATTTTATTTTTTTCTTTCATTCCTTAGTTTAAAGAAAAAAAATTAAAACTATTTTTTTATGTGTATTGTAATTTAATTTCGTATTCGAAGAAAAAATTTGGTCATCTACAATAAGTTTTACAAGAATATTAGTGAAACATAAATAAATTTGATTATCAAAATAATAATTATAAATTAGTCATTGAAACAAAAAAAAGTCAAAAAAAATATGTTTGACGAGGATTAAATTTACTCATATGGGATTATATTTTTTAGAAAAAAATAATAAAAATTTAGATTAAATTTTTTTTTTCATTTCCGTTAGAGGAAAAGGGTATATGTGAGCCATTTGTTTACAAGTAGGGGTATATATGAGTCACTTTTATAACGAGGGGTATATCTGCTCTAAATGACAAAGTTGAGGGGTATATCAGACCCTTTTCCCTTTATTATATTATGTTTGGTGTATAATTATTAAGGTAGTGAATTACCATTACAAATCAAAGAATCAATTGCATACTAAGAAAATAATAATTCCAATTACACTAAAATAAAACTGCTCACTACCACCATTCTTTTTTCATTTCTATGTGAATTCAAAATATTTCACACGCAAAATAAAATAATTTAAAAGCTTATATAATAACCAAAACAGTGAGTATAATCATAAATAAAATATAAAACAAGTTTCACAGACAAAAGAAAGTATATAGTCATAGGTGGAAAAAAATGCACATTAACAATAATATGGATCATTCACCTTGTTCACAAGTAAAATATAAAATAGATTCCACAATAACTTACCTTGTTCCCGAGAGAAAATAAAGACAATTGTTTTACCTTCTTTTGTTTACTTTGCTTCAATCTTTCAGTGGTAGAACTTTCGTGTTGATAACGTGTATAAAATATAAAGCAATAGAAATATGGAGACAAAAGATGAGAGCATTTCTTATTCTTCAAAGTATTCATCCAATCTTCAAGCGTATACAATATGAACCATTATGCCTCTATTTATAGTGTAACATAGAGGCATACAAAAGGTTAATCATAAACATGACATTAAACATGAATATAAAGAAGGAGGTTATGGAGGTGAAAGATTACAAGAATAATTATCATAAAGGTGGATGTTATCTTCATAATAGAGGGAAGTAATGTAGTAACTACTTGATGTAGTAGATTATCTTCATAATGGAGGGAAGCAATGTAGTAACCATTTTATGTAGTGGACATCCACAATATATTATTTTATAACAATTTCACATTAATGGAGACACTCTGGAGAGTTACAAACCAACTCTCTATCATCACATAGTGTGTTCAAAACGAAGCATGGGAAGGTGAATTTTTAACAAAGACAAATAACATATTCCTTCAATCAGAGTCAAGACTAGGGGTGTTAAAATGAACCCAAACATAGGTAACCCGTTCAACACGTTCAGAATTTTAAGAGTTGGACTCAAGATAATTTGAATTGGGTTCAATCTCAACTGATTCAAGCACAATTCATTTGAAGAGAATTCTCAATTGAGCCCAATTGAATCTCCAATTTCAACCCATTTTAAAACTTTTTATTACGATATGTTCCTATATATAAGGTATGAATTATTATTTATTTAACATCTTTTAGGGTTTATCTATCCATTTGTTACTTTAAAAAAAAATCTTGAGTTAAAATTCAAATTGTGATTATAAAAGTTAATATCAATATTTTAAATTATTGAGATTAATCGGGTCAAATTGGGCGGGTCAAGATCCAACAAATTTTTAACCCATTTGTACCCAACCCATTTGAGCCCAAAGTGAATTTGGGCTGGTCAAGACCAACCCGATTTCTATTTCAACCCATTTTAATATTCTCAATTTCAACCCAATCCGTCCATTTGACACACCTAGTCAAGACTATGAAAATAAACAACAACAACAATCATGACTAAGATTCTTATTATCTAGAGAAGAAGGAGAAGGAATTGATTAAAGTTGTAAAGTTCTTGCTTTTCTCCTTATTGATTCAATTTATTTAAATTTGTATATTGTACATATATTTTAATTAAGCACTTGATTTGGAAGTAACCAGGTTAGTTCTTCTATCAATTATTCTCATTATCCTTTATTTTATTTTTGGATTAACTTTTCCTTTCTATTCATATTATTCAAATATATTAAACATTCTTATTGAAAATCATCAGGTTAGCCTTTCCTTTTTTTTATTTTTAATATTACAAGTATATCTTGTTTATGTATTTGGTGGTCGAAGATCTATAGCTTTACTTGATTGAATCGATGAATATTTGTGGTTTTATTTATTGGCTTTGGATGTGTCAATTCTTACAACTCGCAGGGTTTTAGCTTACTTGATTAAATAAAAATAAATTTGCATGTGTAGTTATCTTAACACCTAGATTTGTATTACTTAGATGATAATCGATTCATGCTTAGTTTATTTACTTGTTTTAAATTGTGAATATTATGTATTTTATAAATAAAGTATTTTCTTTATTTCATAAATTAGTAGTCCTATGTATTGTATTTTATAAATAAAGTATTTTCTTTATTTCATAAATTAGTAGTCCTATGTATTATCGCTTAATACCCACATAATTCAAAAGGTTCATATTTGTGGACCTTGAAAGGTGTTTAACACCTTCCTTTTGAGGTAATTTGCACTTTAATTTGATTTATGATTTCACAAATCCTTTCAATTTATTTTATTTGGTAGTTTAGTGTACAATGGTGCTCTAACGCGTTTTAATGAGCTGAATTTGAATGATTGAGATTCAGACATTAAAATCAAATGCATTTAATGAGCTAAATCTGAATGATTGAGATTTAGACATTTATTAAGTGCAAATAAATAAGGTCTAACTTAGTGGAAGAAAAAGAGCATTCACTTTCTTAATTTCCTAGCATAAGAGGCAATATGCATTACACACATGTAGAGGTGTCAAAATGGACTAGCTCAACCCAACCCAACTCAACCCTAATGGGCTAGAGGTTAAATGGGTTGGGGCGGGCTAGCCCTTTTAATTAAAGGGTCAATGAAAATAGAAGCTCAATCCAGACCTAAGCGGACCACGGATTAGGACGGGTTAGCCCTTCAACCAAAAAATGAATAGTATTACTTTCTTAGAAAGAGTATTGAACGTTAACGTCTTCAAACACGACATCAATTCATACAAAAATTCGTTTATAAAAGTCATATACTTCGGTGAATACTTACAAACATACATTTATGAATCACATACTTTGGTGAATACTTACAAAAATACATAATAGCCTACGTAAGATTTAGCGAATAAATACTTAAGTCTTAATTAGCTGGTTTAAAAGATTTCCAGCAGCCTAAATACTTATTCCCTCTGTCCGGAATTGTTTGTCATGGTTTCTATTTTTAGAGTCAAACTATAAAAACTTTGACTAACATTTTAAGATGTATTTTTTCATCATATTAATATGCAAAAATTGCAATTTATAGTACTTTTCATATAGTTTTAGAATATCTAATTTTTTTTGTTTAAAATATCGAATTAATATGATCTAATTTAACTTTTAAAATTAGTCAAATTGACTTTCGAAAAGCGCAACATGAAAAATAATTCCGGACGGAGGGAGTAACAAATCTAAATCTTTATATATTACATGACTCATTAATTTAAGTTTTACAACTCCGCTTCCGCTATCACCATCAATCACATTTGAATCAACATGTGATATTGTTTCCTTAAGAAGTTCATTTTCATCTACAATTCACCATATAAGATGATATTGCAAAAGACTTGATTTTTTATTTTTCAAAATATTTATAGATAAAATCTTTAGAAATAAAACACTATTAAAAATATTTTAAAAAATTAATAGCCCACGAGCTGGCCTCTAAGGCTTGTGGGTTGGGCCTACGAGGCCAATGGGCCAAATGGGGTGGACTAAAAAGTCATGTTCATAAATAGGCCAAAAATATTAAATCCAACCCCACTTATTTCAAGGAGCGGACCAAGCCCATTTTCACGGCTATACACAGGAGCAAATCCATAGAGAATTTTGGATGCTCGAGCACTTATTAACCCCGATAAAATTTTGTATATATTGAAAATTGATATAAACAACTCACAAGTACCCATTGAACAAAATGTTTTTTAGGTACTTTGGTTCACGAGTGGAATTTCAAGTTCGTTGGTGCCTCTAATTGAGAGCTCGAATCCTTGTAATAACGTATATTTTATTGAAAAAAGCTAACTCAAACTTCTTCATTGTTTTCTTTACTCTTCTTTTTATACGTCTTCACTACCGACTTAATAACGTATAATTTTGCTCAAATTTTTTGTGATTTTCAATATTCCTGTTCTTTTTTATTCCATTTACTAACTAAACTATAAGAATATGAGCAAACTTTTAAAAATAATTTTTTTTTCTAGCAACTTTAAGTTAAAAGAATTTGAACATCCACGACGATCAAATTACACATAACAGATGCCAAAATGAACTCAGTATTTCAGCAATATATATCCCATTAGTCACTCAAAGATATTCACTAATTATTTCTTACATTGAATTTATCTTTCAATTCTTCATTAATGGTATAGTTTGACATAGACTGAGTGTAATGCATAATTTTGGTACATCAACTAGTCAATATATACCCACACACAAAATTATACCCTAACTATCTTTCAAACGAAGAGAGAAATATTGAAAACATCTTTGAATTTAGCGCAAATTATTAGCTTTGTTTTTGAATTATTGGGAATCTTAAAACACTTTTTAACTTGACTAACTGAACTTAAATGCACCATTGTTCTACCACATAACATAGCAAGTGGTCTCAAACTCTTATAGGAGCATGAAACCTTAGTGTTGAATACACTCCTAAACTTGATGAAAATTTAGGAGCGTATTTCAGTCAACTTGTAAGATCAAAGGTATGGTTATATTTAAGTTCAGTTAATTAAATAGAAGGGTATAATTGAGACTGTCAATAGTGTAGGAATGAAATTAATAATTCACACCAAATTTAAGTATATTTTCAATACTTCTCTCTAAAGAAATAATTATTCATTCATATATTATTATTATTATTATCATTATTATTATAGTTATTATTATTATTATTATTATGGTGAGGCTATACATTATAAAAATGTCATACACAAAGTTTGTAGTTAGTATACACCAGCATATGGTCATGTTGGAAAGACCAAATGAAATTGATGGTAGAAAAGCCACAATATAAAAATATATTTTTAAATTTAGCCTTATTTTATATTTATGCTTTTTAATTTTGGATTATATAAGAAGATATTTAATTTTGTATAAAATTAAGCTAGCGTTTGGCCATAGATATTCAAATATTTTTGGCAAATATTATTTGGATGAAAATTTGGGTGAAATTTTACCATGTGTTTGGCCATAGAATTTGAGAAACATATTTCATTTTTTTAAGAAATATGATTTATACCCATAAGTTTTTAAAACTATCAAACTAACCATAAATTTGTATTACATAGCACAATATAAATCTCACGTAACAAGATTTATGACTTCCGCAACAAATCAACAAGAATCATTACAGTAAATATTCGTATAGTGAAAAGGTCTTGGTACAAATCATGATAATGAAAATACAACTAATATAAATTCAGGGGAAAAAAAAGAAGAAAACAAAAGGAAATAAATATTGCAATCACTGAAGAACATATGTTTTCTCATCTGAAAGAGTTCAACCTATTCTTTAATATAATCTTCCCACATTTTATGAACAATCTCTTCTCGATGAGCTTACATTTTCGAATCAGACGATCGAGAAGATGAAGCGATGTTGTTACCCTGAGCCAGTAGTTCGTCACTTTCATCAACAACCATATCATCATTTTCATATTCATTGAATATTCCATCACTACTTTGGTGTTCACGTAAAAAATTATGCAATACAGCGCAAACAATTACTATTTTCACTTGCATGTCACATTCATAGTTGTTCATGCCTTGTCTTAGTATTCTGAATCTACTTTTCCA
>NC_028643.1:5236079-5252422 GCF_001406875.1 Solanum pennellii | reverse complement strand
TGATTTTATTCATCAAGATTGTGAGTACAAATCTGTTCCTCCCTTGATTCTACTCTCTAAGATGATTTATCCATAATTCGAGGGTCGTTAGTGGCGTATTTCTCGAACTAGGATGATTTAGATTTGACCTCTCTATATGAATAATCCATCAATTTGTGGAGTATTCGAGATCTTGATCTCTTTGTGAATTTTTCGAGATGCCTTTTAAGGGAATTTAGTACCCTTTATATAGGCATAAACTAGGTTTAGGGTTGAGTAGCCTCCAAGAATCTTTATCTGAGTTGAACACAATTTGTAGAGTCTCAACTCGAATTGAACGCATCTTGTAGAATCCCACAAAATTTCAATGTCTACAAATACATAAATTATAAATTATACATCTGATACATAACTCACGTATCTTTTGATATGTATCGAGCGAAAGAGTAATATATCAACAAATTATGAATAATCTAGAATTATTGTAATTTAATAAACTTTCGGAATATGATGTACCTAACACCAAAATTATTGAAGTCTTATGTATTTTATACTAAAATAATGCATATCTTTCGTTATAACTTATACATATGTATTATTTTATGTGAAATCCAATTAACACCACAATAATTTCATACCTAAATAAGAGCTCGTTTAGATTGACTTAGAAAAAATAATTTTTAAATAAAAATAACAAGTCAAAGTGAAATAACATTTAAGTCAAAAATAAATAAATAGGGGAAGACTTACTTTTGATTTCTAACTTATTTTAATTTATTGTTTTACCTAGTCAAACACTTCGTAACTTATCTTAAGTCATTTTAAACTTATTTTACGCTATTTTTTATATTTTTCAAACATTTCCAAAAATCAAAAACAAACTTAAGTCAATTCAAATGAACTACAAATAACTTACTTTTTAACGAACTATTACCATTTCTCCAAAAATGTTTTTGGAAGACTATCTTGATCAAATCAAATAAGTACAAGAAGGAAACAAACTCAATGGAATTTAGTACTACTACACTTTTTCTACAACCCCACCACCCTACTTACCCCTCCACCACACCTCAACTCTTCCAAAAAAAATTCCCTCTATAATAACAAGTTCCCAAAACACCAAAACATCTCCTCCTTTCTCTCACACTCACTCACTCTTCTCATCACAAAAAATTCACACACACACACACAATGGCTTCCACCATTAAAAAAGTGAATATGATTACTCAAATTGTACGTCTCAAACAAGTTGTTAAGCGATGGAAACACAAATCCCTTAAGCGCCGTGGCGTTTTATCCTATTCCTCATCCGATTCAGATGAACCGGTTTTATCCGGTTCGAACCGCCGCCGTCGCACACCTTCAGGATCTTTAGCGGTTTACGTCGGTCCAGAACGAACCCGGTTCGTTATACCAACCCGGTTCTTGAACCTCCCTGTATTTATATCTCTACTTGATAAAGCAGAGGAGGAGTTTGGGTATCAAAGAACCGGAGGTTTAGTTTTGCCTTGTGAAGTGGACTACTTCTCGGAGATATTAAGGTTATTGAACCGGGATGAAGACCGGTTCGGTCATTTGGGTTTAGATGAGATGATGAATGGCTTAGATCAGTCTTGTAAAGAAGCTGCTTCACAAGGATTTGCTCCTCTTTTGCATAATGCTAGAGTTTAAACCGGTTTTTTTAAAAACCCGGTTCGGTTCGGTCGATCAGTCTTGTAAAGAAGATGCTTTCACAAGGATTTTCTCCTCTTTTGCATAATGCTAGAGTTTAAACCGGTTTTTTTAAAAACCCGGTTCGGTTCGGTCGATCAGTCTTGTAAAGAAGATGCTTTCACAAGGATTTTCTCCTCTTTTGCATAATGCTAGGGTTTAAACTGGGTTTTTTAAAACCCGGTTCGGTTCGATTCGGTTCAATCCGGTTCGGTTCACTTGTTTGAAAGAGGAAGATTTAGGGTTAGGTTTTTTTTTTTTTGAAATTTTAAAACCATCCTAGAACTCAGAATTTAATTTTCTGAAGGTTTGCTGGGTTCCAATGAGATGTGGGTAAATTTTTAATTTTTTTTTTAAGGTTGTTAATTAATTAGTGGTATTTTCCCCAGACAAATTAAATGTATTTATTTGTTCTGGTGGTGGTGACAGAGTCAGAAAGAGGTTGATGATTATTATTGTTAATTAAGAGGAGGAAGTGAAGAGAAAAAAAATAGTTTTAGAGTAATTAATGTAATTTTTATATTTTGACTATGGAATTTCAGAAATTTTGGTGTTATTTTTTTGGTTGAATATGATTTTCTGTTTAGCTTTGTTTCATATAATTCCCTTTATTTTTGGTTGGATTCTATATTTGAAGTGACCGTAAAGAATCTGAGATTTTCCAATCAATTACATAGTTAACATTAAAATGTAAGCAAGAACATCAAAATCATACGTTAAAAATAGCGGTGACTAATTAATGAAAATAACTTAATTATTATTTTTTTGTTTATTTTTATAAGTATCCCTTTCTATAAATAGTTAGATCCTAATATGTGTCATTTCATATAATCAATGTATAAATTACTATATTCTTCTTACTATATCTTTGATAGAGTAGTTAATTTGTCTTAAAAATATATACTTTAATCAACTTATGAAAACTAATAAGTAATTAATATTCATCGGAGTTCTTCGTACATTGATTAATTATTCTCACCATTCAGTAGTATTCTATAAAATTTGATCTTGAAAATAAACACAAAAATTTAAATAGTCAATCAAATGCATTTTAATTTTTAAAATATAACATATTCATCATTTATTAAAAAATTGACTAAATGAAATATTAAATAAGAGTAAAAGAGTAAAGTTATTTAATATTTTTAATACAAGTGCATTTTTAAAAAGTGACATATAAAAAGAGCGGAGGAAGTATTAAATATGTATTTTTAGACTCTTGTAAATGTCTCTAACTAATGTCTGATTGGTGATTTAACAACACTAAAAAACTACTCTCTCAATTTCTATTTATATGTCATCAGTTTAAAATTCACCGTTCCTTAAGAAAATTACGTAAATTTATCATATACCCTTATTTATACTCTCTTAAATTCAAGTTCTTTTGAAGTCAAGATTCACGTTCCTTAAGAAACTTGATAAGTTTATCATTATATTTTTATCTATTACTCTCTCTATCCCTTTTTACTTGTCTACTTTTGAATTGACACACTTATTAAGAAAATAATTAATGATGTAGTGAGTTTACCATTTAACCCCTATTAATTATGAAGTGGATGAAAATTTTTATATTTTTCAAAGTAATTAGTCATTTAATTGCGGGTATAATAGGTCAAAAAAATTGTCCTTTCTTAATTTGTCAAAAATAAACAAGTAATTAGGAACAACTATAAAAGAAAAAGTAAACAAGTAATTAGGGACACAGATAGTACTTTACTCTTGTGCAAAAGAGTTATATGCTTGATAAATCTTTATTTTATTGTTTTTTAATTTTTTGATATCAATATTCTATTAGAATTTAATTAATCTAAATTTATGGGATGTAAAGCTCCATTTAAGGAAAAGGTTTAGCAAAATTTTTTCTTTCTTTGATAAAGATTGAAGAATGAATGAGATAAAATAAGTCTCATATTCTTATCCTGACTTTTTGATAATGTTTGTAAGTCCAATACAATTCTAAAGTTCCCAACTTTATTTGCAATCAACACACATCAATTTTCTTATCTTATACTGTTATATAATACTACTGATTATTTTTCTGATTAGACAATAAAAACCACTTTCAACAAAAAAAAAATATGATTTTTACTATGATGGAGTAATATTGTTAATTGAAACTTGAAAATACTCAATTTTGATAATATTAGATGATAAATATTTTCTAAAAAGTACCTTTAACTTTGAAACAATTTTCTTTTTAATGATTTTCTAATAGTCATGTTAATGGTTTTCTTTCTATAGTCAAACGATAAGAATTTTGATTAATTTTTATGATATAATTTGCATCATATTGATATGCAAAAAAATTAATTTATAGTACTTTTTGTATAGTTTTTAAATNTCTAATAGTCATGTTAATGGTTTTCTTTCTATAGTCAAACGATAAGAATTTTGATTAATTTTTACGATATAATTTTGCATCATATTGATTTGCAACAAAATTCAATTTATAATACTTTCGTATAGTTTTAAATATCTAATTTTTATTATTTAAAATATTAAATAAATATAAATGAATTTAACTTTCGAAAAATGCAACAAAATAATTAAAAGTAGAGGGATGCAAATACTTTTATATAATATATATATATATACCCAAAGTATATGCTTTATACAACCTGTACTCTTTCCAAGTACTATTATCATCACCTGATTTCCAATTTGGTAAGATTCCCAAATAGAAATTAAAAAAAATGTTGACAGGTGATGCCAAAAATAATAATAATAATAATAATTAAAAAAAATGGAAATATTTTTCAAGTAAAGAATTGTCTACATGTTGTACTTTAATTTATTTTTAGTTAAAATTTCCCCAACTGGCTCAAGTGTTTGATGAGATTCCATTAGATTTGTCTGCCCTTTAATTATTTATTTTCTTTGTCATATCTTCATCTTAACAAATTGTACCATCTTTATTTACTAATTTTCAACTCTAGATTCACAAAGCACTTGTGTTTCTCTATACTTGACTTTTGCTTTATTTCAACCTAACTATTTTTTTTTATCACTGTTAAAGTTGGATCAATTTTAATTTAAGCTATGCAAGATCTTATTTGAGAAGAAATTTTTTCTATTATAATTTTTTATATCTATAATTTTTTAATTTGAGACATATGATTAAGAAACAAACAGTCTTTTTTGTTGGATTATTCGTTCACAACCCCACCCTTTAGAATGACTCATAACTCTATTATAATTATTTTTGTATACTTAGTATACTCTACGGATAGAAGAATACATAAGTTAAAAATACTAAAATTTCGTGAAAATTGTTCGCCTGCTAATAATTCTACGACTTTCTAACTCAATTTTCCTATTAGAAGTATTTTTATTTAATTAAACAACAAAACGTTAACACTTTGTTTGGATCATTGTTACCCATTGTTTCATAATGTATTGTATTGTATTGCACTCTATTGTACTGTATTGTATGGTAGATAAATGTTTGGCTAGATTGTATTGTTTGTTATTGTTTATTAACTTTTTAGTTGTTTGGTTTGATTATATCGTACTGTATTGTAATTTATAAATTTACAAAAATATCCTTTGACTAGATTTAAATAATTAAGGTAAAGAGTAAAATAGTATTTGAAAATATTATATAAAGATATAATTGAAAAAAAAGGAATTAAGTAACAATGGGAATATACCAAATTGATTTTTTCATAAAAAAAGGAGTTTTCATTGTTACGTAACAATAAAAATTAACAATACAATACAATACATTTTAAATAACAATCAAAATAAATATTGTAAATATAATAACGATATAATATAATATAATGGATAATAATGATTCAAACGTAGTGCAAGAGGATTCCATAGTAGCTGTCAAATCGAATGATTATAACCACCTCTATTGTCGTTATATCTCAAACTTGATACTCTTTTTTTTTTCTTTTTCTTTTTTTTTAAAAAGTTGTTTGATATTACTTAGACATAAAAATAATCACAATAAATTTAGTTAACTTTATAGGTGACATCTAAAAAGGGTGTGGTATAAATAATTTTATTTTTATTATTTTCNTATCTCAAACTTGATACTCTTTTTTTTTTCTTTTTCTTTTTTTTTAAAAAGTTGTTTGATATTAATTAGACATAAAAATAATCACAATAAATTTAGTTAACTTTATAGGTGACATCTAAAAAGGGTGTGGTATAAATAATTTTATTTTTATTATTTTCGATAGATATTTAGTTCAAGTAAAATATATCACAAATAAATATAAAATATAGAAAAGAATTGGATATTTTTAAAATTTATAATCGTGGTTATATCATAACTTACATTGTTTGTGTGACTGTAAAATTATTTTTAAAAACTTATAATTTAAACTATGTCATGATATTTATAAAAACTTCTTATTAAGATAATATATAAGTAAGTGAATAAAAAAAGAAACATGACCCAAAAAGTTTATTCTTTCTCTTTGAGATTTAAGGAAAAAAATCAACTAATTTTAAATTATAGCCTCTATTAATTTATGTATATAATTTCTTAGTTGAGGAGAACCACTTTCTTGCTAATTGCATGGAAGATTCCCTTTTCCTGTAAGAATGAGTCATCATGATGTCTGGAATCAAAGCTATAAATTAAATTATATGAAAAGGGATTAGGGATTAAGTTATATGCATTTTGTATTAATAAAAGTTTTTATATGATAATTGATGCTAGTAATATTAATGGCTAGTGATGGTTAGTGTATGTATCAATGTTGTCTTGGACGATGATGGTGGTTATACCAAGTAATTAATGGTGATAGTGATTAAAGACTATAATGATTGTTAATTTTCATCGTTGATGGTGATAATTAATAATTGTGATGAACGGTGGTAAAATAGCTAATTTTGATGGTGAGTGAAGATGACTATTGACAGTATATAGTAATGATTGATATTAATTAGTGATTGATGATTGTAAGAGAGTTGTTGGTGTATGATAATGATTATTAATAATGATTAATGATGATGATAACTGACTAAGATAATTGACGACAATAATAATTGTGTTAATAATGATAATTGATTGGTGGGTGATAAAAAATAGTGGGAGATGGCAGTGGTAGCAAGAAAGAAAAATGAATGGATCGATGTGATGAACAATTATTTTTGTATAAAAATTTTAATAGACATCTTAATAATATTAATAGTTTGTTATAGATTCTTGTCATTCATTTCGATCTATTTAGACTATTAAGTATGTATAAAATTCAAAAATTATCAAAATAGATAGATTTAATGATTGAGAATCGATAATTAAGATGGAGATATATATTAAGCCTAAGTAACTTTGTTTACTTATCTCTCTACTTTAAATTTCTTTATAAAATTAAATAACAATGCATAATCTTTCAATTAATAATTCTTCTCTTAATTAATTTTCATGTAAGCTCAAATTAAACTATCCCCTCCTTATTTTGTTTAGTACTTTTTATTTATTTTTTTAAAAAAAAGAATGACAAATTTTATATTTAAAAATAATATTTTTCAAATTTTTATTATATATATATATATTGGTGAAAGAGGTACAAGTCCAATTAAATACCTACACTCCTTATAAATTTTTCTAATTAAATAGTTTAATTCAATTTCTTTTGAAAAAATTGGACTTTTTCATTCATCTATTAAATAGTTAAGTTAACCATATAAAATATGTCAGCTCCTCTAATTATACGCATCAATCTCTAGTAACAAATCGTCTGGAGTTTTACGACTTATTGAGGCGAATGTGCAAATATAATTTAAGAAAATGATAGTTCATATTGTTAACTTAACTATATACCTTATAGATAGAATACACACAAACAAATTCAAAAAATTTAATCAAAAGTGTTTAATTAGATAATTTTATCATGAATTAAAGTGTTTAATTGAAATATGACTTAATTCGAGCATTTAAATAAAAAATCATCATAAACTTTAGAGATTGGTCATGTACTAAAACCATATAATATGATAAAAGATACTCCATCCGACCCACTTTTAACTGTTTCTTTAGCTTTTTATATATTCCTTACGAAAATAATAAATAAAAATATAATTTACTAATTAGTTACTATATATATTTAATAGAAATAGATTGATTTTTCCTCTTTTAAGTATGTATAATTAAAATAATTTGCTAACTCCATTCTTAAATTTCGAAAGTGACATTTTAGTTTGTGATAATTTTCTTTAACTATAATAACAATTCATTTAAGAAGGAAGCAGTAATGAATCTTCTCTAAATAGAGAAAATAGTATCAATTTCAGGTAAAAAGGGTAAAAATTTCTTAATTATTGAAAACATGTGAATTATTAATTTCATCCCTAAATTATTGATAATGTTTAACACACTTTTTTATTTGATTAACTAAATTTAAATTCACCCCAATTTTGCAATATGAGTAAATATATCTTAAATTCTCGCCAAGTTTTGGTTGTTTTCAACACTTTCTCTCAATTTTTTACTAAGAGCACCGTGCATCTACAAGAGATTGAAATCATTTGTTAGATCATGTTGAAAATTAAAGTATATCTAAGTTTAGTTAGTCAAATAAAAGAGTGTTTTTAAGACTGTCAATAGTTTATGAATAAAACTCATAATTTACACAAAGTTTAAGGGTGTTTTTAATACTCGAACACTCTCCTTACCTTATTATTAGTTGTTATGTTCTTTTAAGTGTAAGTATTTTCCATCATAGTTAGTTGTTATGTTCTTTTTAATGTAATTATTTTCCTTCATAATTATTTTAATTTCTTGTAATTAAGGTGATGATAATTTTTTGTAAATAAATTTTCCACCTTCACGAGGGTATAAGGTCTAATAAATACAACAACATTAATACTAACAATTCTAATGAAATCTTACTAAGTGAGATCTAAAAAGAATTTACCTTTAATTTGTGAAGATATAAAATCTAAATATAGTATCTTTATGCAAACACCACATGTGAGATTTAAATGAATATATTATTATAATTGTATTAGTTTAGATTAACTTCAACCTCAATATATTAAATTTGTTTTATTTACACAAGAAACAAATGAAAAAAATTAAATTAGGATTAGGTAAGTAATGCCGAAAGAAGAAAGCCAAGGGACACACAAATCAACCATTGCATGTGAATGAACATGGTAGTAAATGACCATTTTAGATATTACGACAAGAATTATGATGAAATGAATAAAATTATTATTTTTGATCAAAAATTTTAAATTTAACTATGAAATATAAGAAAACTTATGTTAGGAAGCATTATCCTCCTTAAATGAGCATCACGCGACAGAAATCTAAATTAATCAGAACTTCAGTATAAATATCAAAGACCACGGAAAAAGAAAAAAAAAACTATGGATGAAAATGAAAGCACGAAAAGTGGAAATTTTTCACCCAAATTCGAGTAGTTGGTTGCTTTAGGTGACAAAATGCCAAATAAAAAGTGTATCATAATTTAGTCAAGAAAATATTGTGTATTATAAGTTAATAATGATTTGTTTGGAGGGTTGTGGTTTTAGGTAACAATGTGAAGAGAATATAGTGATTAGTGAGTGATAATAATACTCTATTAATCGATATAAATTATGATGCAGTATTAAGACTATTTCATCCATAATTAAAAATTTCAAATTTGAGCTATTTAAAATATTATCTTAAAATGGATCTTATAATACATAATTCAGAGTTAATCTAAACTATAATGTAAATTTTAATTATCAAATAAATAAATAAAACTACTAATTCAGATTTTGGATGACAGTAAGCCGTACACTGCAATTTGTTTATTATGAAAAAATAATAGAAAAAATTTCTCCTTTAACGCAAATTCCGTATACTTTGGGCTGTCCTGTGTACCCCACGTTAGAATATTTTTCTCTGTCACCTTTTTATTATTTTGAACTATTTTAAAGTATAAGTAGGGCTTATTCGTATTATGATATGATATTATAATATAGAATTATGAGATAAAATTAAAGTTTTATTTAGATATGTGATATGAAAATTTGATATTATATATTTTTTTATAAATATAAAAATTTCATAAGTTGTAAAATTATTAAAATAATTTCAATTGTTTATCCAATCTTACCAAACAAAAAAAAAATTATAAAATCACATATTATATTATTACATTGTTATTTATTCTCCACGTAAGTAACTGTTTTATCTAACTTTAATTTAACAAAAAAAATTAAACACAAATTGTAGTGTACTAATCTTTGATAGTATTCAACAATCGGTTGGTGTGAGTTAAAGTGACTATATGTTGGTGAGAATAATAAATTTAAAAAAGTAACGATGACATTATAAATTTTATATACATATAAAATAAATAGTTAGTATATATAAATATAGGGTTGTTTAAACAAAATATAAACATGTGAGTCAATTTTTGTATTAAAAATATCTCAAATCATTATATGGAATTCTCATATCATTGTTTTTGGAGAATATAGAATCATATCTCATGAAATGAAATTATGAGATGAAATCATCGTAAATTCGCATGTCCAAATGCTGAGCCATCTCACGATACAATATCGTGATATGATATCGCATGGTCAAACGCCTACTAAGAGCCTGTTTGGATTGGTTTTTGGCTTATGACTTATAAGTCAAAAGTCATAAGTTAGGATTTCTAGCTTATGACATTTGACTTATTTTTGTTATTTTGGCTTTAAAATAAGTGCTTATAAGCACTTTTTAACTTTACCCAAACACTTTAAAACTGTTTTAAAACTATTTTGGCTTAAAAACACCTAAAATAAGTCAATCCAAACGGGCACTAAGAATATACTTCTTTCGTCTGAATGTGATACTTTCAGATTTCGAGATTTAAATAAATTTATTTTTTACCTTAAAAAATATTTTAAATTTTTAATTATTATGATTTATAATATCTTTACGTAGTTTATAAATATATAAATTTTAATTTTAAAAAAATTTGAAAATTTCATACACAACTTCCTGGTCAAACTTAATTACTTGATTTAAAAAAAAAATGTCATATTAATTGAGATAGAAGGATATCCTTGAGATGACATGGAGAGTATACTTGCTTGAAAACAAGTAAGAGATGAAAATATGAGAAAAAGCTGATAGAAGATGAAGNTTAATTTTAAAAAAATTTGAAAATTTCATACACAACTTCCTGGTCAAACTTAATTACTTGATTTTAAAAAAAAAATGTCATATTAATTGAGATAGAAGGATATCCTTGAGATGACATGGAGAGTATACTTGCTTGAAAACAAGTAAGAGATGAAAATATGAGAAAAAACTGATAGAAGATGAAATATTTTACGATTAGTTAATACACATAATATATAATTAATTTCCTTCCTTTCTTAGTGAAATACTCTCCCCGTCCAACAATTGTTGTGTTTATACTTTAAGATGTTAGAAAATATTTGCCTAGTTTATGAAATTAATGAATAATTTTACATTTAGTTTCTAGTTTGTCCATACCATTAACTAAATTACATTTTTTTCGAGACACTATATTTATTATATTTAAAAGATGATAAAATTATCTTCTATTTATAATTTCTTAAAAAGTGTGCAAAATTGATAGTGAACAAATATTATTGGACGATGGACATAGAAAATATTTATTTCTTTTCTCACTTTTAATTAATTTGAAGAAATTATGTGTACTTTTAAAAATCAAATCTCAATAAAATAAAATAAAAACTAATTGAAAAGAAAGGAAGAAGGTTAAAAAAAAAAGAAATTATGTGTATTTGAGCAAATTTTAAATACATACAACAATACGCAGCAAAGAAAAATAACTTTTTTAGGGCAACTTTCACATATAGCAAATAAAAAATTCATATTTGTATGTTATAGCAAAGTTTACATAATTGCGCTCCATAGCAAACATAAAAACTGTATAATTCGCTATACATATACAGTTGAAGCAAATTGTATAAAACGAAGTGTATAAAACAAGAAAGAGAGACACTTGGGCAGAGAACTGTATAAAAACAAAGTGTATAAAATGAATTGTATTATTATAAGTGTATAGAACGATTATATACAATTTGAATTTGTATAAAATGAGAAAGAGAGAAAGACAAAAGAGACTTAACAAGGAATATACAATTGAATCGAATTGTATAAAACGAGAAAGAGAGAAATTAGATACAATTTCAAAATTGTATAAAACGAGAAAGAGAGAAAGGCAAAAAAAACTGGGCAGGGGAGTATTTTTATTGTATAATTATAAGTGTATTAGACGAAAATATATGTACTTGCATGTGTATATATAATTTTCTCACGCTTTACACAAACAGAAACGCAATATATACATTTCGCTTCTGTTTGTATAAGCGAGAAAGGCGAGGGTGGCGAGCGAGATCTGGAAGAGGGGAGAGAGGGGAACAAAAATATATGTATTTATACAATTTTCTCTGTTTTATATATTTAGAAAAAAATTTTATACACTTGTGTTTGTATAAAAAGTGAGAAAGCGAGCGAAAGATGGAGGAGAGTGGCGAGCGAGATATTTGGGAGAGAGGCGCCTGACAATTTTTTACAAACATTTGCTATGGAGCACAATTAAATCAAACCCTAGCTACTCCATTTATTTTAGGTTATTAGTTTGCTATTATATACAATTTTCTCTTTTTTTATGTGTTTTAACTTATTTACTAGACAAAGAAAATAAGAAGTTTTCTAATTAAAAGAATAAAATATTTTTTAAAATAGTTTAAGGAATATCTAATTTTTTTTTTCAAAAATTTGCAAATCATTTGCCCTTATTTTCCGTTCAGCTAATAAATTTATTTAGAAATAAAAAGATGCTAAATTTTTTGTTATGTATTTGATCACTGGGAATAATGTCAGACACCGATTTTGACAAAGACATTATGACTTGATCTCCTTATGAATTTCTTGTAAGTTTATCGAATTTTAAGATGTCTCTTCAAGCAAATATGTTACTTTTTATAGGCGTAAGCTAGAGTTTAGAAAACATAGCCCAAGAACTCTAATGGAAAATGAACTCGTCTTGTAGAGTCTCCAAAAGTTTTGACGTTGATACTAGCTTTTCGAATAACAATTATGATCATTTTTGTTTTATAAATTTATTTTGACATGTTATAACTCATATGTAAGAAGTATAATGATTGAAGAGTATAAACATAATGATTTAGTATAGTAAACACATTTCAAAATTAAGGTTTGAAAAGTGAAAATGTGAAGCAATTAGTTGAACAAATGTTACACTACTCTAATAACTCTGAAATATTAAAAGTAAAATNAATTTATACATTTCGCTTCTGTTTGTACAAGTGAGAAAGGCGAGGGTGGCGAGCGAGATTTGGGAGAGTGGCGAGCGAGATCTGGAAGAGGGAAGAGAGAGGAATAAAAATATATGTATTTATACAATTTTTTCTCTGCTTTATACAATTAGAAACAATTTTTTTACACTTGTGTTTGTATAAAAAGTGAGGAAGCGAGCGAGAGATTGGAGGAGAGTGGTGAGCGAGATATTTGGGAGAGAGGCGCCTGACAATTTTTTGCAAACGTTTGTTATGGAGCACAATTAAATCAAACCCTAGCTACTCTATTTATTTTAGGTTATTAGTTTGTTATTATATATAATTTCCCTTTTTTTAATAGGTTGCTTATATTTTATATAACACATAACATATATAGAGACATCAATTTTTATACACTTCTTTACTTGAAAGAAAATCATTGATAGTAACCCATTTATATACATATTTTGAAACGGGAACACACATCAATATCATACAATTATTTTATTTTATTTTTGAACACCCCATATTATACGAAATTGATACATGTGGACTAATTTATTTTTATTTTTGGAAAAAACAGTTTATAAACCTATTATACACACCAATAGTTGTAGAACATATATTAATCTTAAATAGTTTATAAACATTTATCTGAAACCAGTAATTAAATCATAATTATACAACAAATTCAAATTCTACACATCTCTTGAAACCTGAATATATGTATTAATATAATACAACTGAAAATTTTCATTTTTAAAATTAAGATATCATACAAAATTGATACAATAGACTAGTTCAAAATCAGTTTATGAACCAATTTAGTTATGAGAAAATATTAGTCTTAAAACATGTTATAGTTTTTTGTTTGAAATCACAATTCATACTAATATCTTGTACAGTTGATTCATTAATTAGTGAAATCACAAAATAAATCAAAATCATATACTAAAAGATTCATTTTAATTTGACAGCATAATTTATACGTAATAATAATAATAAAAAAAAATTAAGACAAAACCGTTGTAAACAATCAAGGAATAAGAACATGAGATTCATAATTAATGAATAGAAATCACCATCTACATCTAAATTAATTAAAACAAAATTATTTCAATATTTGTATCCAATATAAAAGAAGATTTAACAAGCAAAAGACGCAATATTTTTTATTTTTTTTTATTTTATAAAAACATTAAAACGAAATTGTAGCACATAATTTTTGTTTATTTTATTATGAAATTTTCTAGTTGCTATTTCTCACATAAGAGAAGCTAAAGCATAAACGAAGGAAAAATGTCACAACCCATCTGATAGTTTTAAATATGACAACTTTTAATTTCATAAGTTTCTTTCGATAAATTTTAAATTTTTATTTTGAACTATTCGTAATTATAATTATAAAATTAGTAGGGTAGTTTTAAAAATTAATTTAATTGGTGGGTAAAGAAGGTAACACTAAAATTATTAGTGGGTCTCTTTCACCAATTTAATAATTCTTTTTAAGGCATACAATTAGGGTAATAACTGATCTGAGCAAAGAAAGAAAGAAAAAAGTGTTGCACGGCTGTAGAGAAATACGGAACGAGGGTGACAACATCAGGTGAAATCGTCCTCCAATCTTCTAGTAATAATAATTGTATTAAATTCTTTTTAGTTTGAATGGTTCTAGGCGTTAGGCATTAACTGCAAGTTGAAAGTTTTTGGATAAGAAAGTGAGGAAGAATATGGGATTAATTATGAAGTGTATTATATATATCATATTATATATATGTGAGCAGTTTCCCTCCACATTAGAATTGATATTGTTGATTTACAAGTACCTCCACTAGCAGTGGCTTTAACTTTGATCATTCACTATTATTATATTTATTATTATATCATTATTATTAGAGTGCATGTTGACCTTGGAGATGAATTTAATTTACTGATTGGATGGAATTTTGGGTGAAACTGAGGAAATTAATAATTTAAGATAGTGGTTAAGGATATTAAGAATTGGAATATAAAAGGGTGGGTATATTGTTATAGTGTTCGCTGAACCAGTGGCTTTAACTTTTAAAAAACTGCAATGGTTTTATTATATTATAAACTATATTTTGATATATTGAGATAGATAATTAAATATTAGGTATATCGAATTAATCAAATATCGTTAAAGTTATGCTAATGTGAGGAATTAAGCCTTATCCTTAGGATTGAACTTTAGGAAATTAATGATAAAAATAGGTAAGTTTTTGGTGTGGGCTAGACATAAAATAATATGAGTATTTATAGGCTCTTGTAAACTTATAAATTATGTATATATGCTTGATAGATTGGAAAGGTTCGGAGGCATTGAGGAACGGAAAAGTATTGGGAAAGTAGCTTGCTTGACTTCGGTTCTTCGATGGAGGTAGGTTATGGTTTATGCTATGTGATAGTAAACTCTTAATAGCGATTGATATGTATTGGGTGGTATTGTAAAGTCTTCTATGCGCTTAATTGTGTTGTTGCATGATTGTGATTATGTAAATGGTGATGGATTATAATGATGATACTGTGGAATCTTAAAAACCTTAAATCCACTCTATTAATGATGATGCCTTGGTATAAAAGAAGGCTTGATGAACGAAAAGAATGAGGTTAATGGGTCGGGTGTCACGAACCGACACGTAGTATTAGGGGATCGGGTGTCACGAACCGACACGTAGTATTAGGGGATCGGGTGTCACGAACCGACACGTAGTATTAGGGGATCGGGTGTCACGAACCGACACGTAGTATTAGGGGATCGGGTGTCACGAACCGACACGTAGTATTAGGGGATCGGGTGTCACGAACCGACACGTAGTATTAGGGGATCGGGTGTCACGAACCGACACGTAGTATTAGGGGATCGGGTGTCACGAACCGACACGTAGTATTAGGGGATCGGGTGTCACGAACCGACACGTAGTATTAGGGGATCGGGTGTCACGAACCGACACGTAGTATTAGGGGATCGGGTGTCACGAACCGACACGTAGTATTAGGGGATCGGGTGTCACGAACCGACACGTAGTATTAGGGGATCGGGTGTCACGAACCGACACGTAGTATTAGGGGATCGGGTGTCACGAACCGACACGTAGTATTAGGGGATCGGGTGTCACGAACCGACACGTAGTATTAGGGGATCGGGTGTCACGAACCGACACGTAGTATTAGGGGATCGGGTGTCACGAACCGACACGTAGTATTAGGGGATCGGGTGTCACGAACCGACACGTAGTATTAGGGGATCGGGTGTCACGAACCGACACGTAGTATTAGGGGATCGGGTGTCACGAACCGACACGTAGTATTAGGGGATCGGGTGTCACGAACCGACACGTAGTATTAGGGGATCGGGTGTCACGAACCGACACGTAGTATTAGGGGATCGG
>NC_028643.1:5230540-5234279 GCF_001406875.1 Solanum pennellii | reverse complement strand
TAATAGCATAACAGGTTAATCAGCTTGGTTAAAAGCTATTGAATAGAACTTAAGAGAGGAGTGTACACACGTTCAACTTGTGTGAGATGATAGGTTCTGTTGTACTGCTGAATTTAGAAATGAGTAGAGTTGGATTTTTAGTGAAGCATACGGTATGGTTGGTGGAGAGGCAATCAATGATAAGCTAAGATAAGGTGATTCGTAAAAATCTTCAAAGTATAAGCAAATGTAGATAATTAAGGGCATTGTGTTACACAATTGGACTTATAATTCAAATTATTTTTTTTTGTTATAAGTCTGAATCTCTGGTGGTATATTTTGTCAAGGTATGAATTAGTAAGTTGAGAAACGATTGATTTCATCGTTATTGAGCACGTGAAAGAATTTATGCATGCTTTGGACCATAAAGTTGTTACTTTTGATTGTTAAAGGATCTAAGGAAGGGTTTACCCTCAGAGTTTTGATTTAGAGTGTGAAGTAAAATGTCATGGATTATTAGTAAAACATGAGATCGGTAAGCAAGCTAGATAAACAAGAGTTTGATATATTGAAGGAGCGAGATATTTAGAATTTGCACCATGAAAAGAATTTGAGAAGAGTGAAAGAATAAGACCTCTCGTATAAATCCGTGGGGTTAGATTGTTTAAATTGAGATAGATGAGTTAAAAATGATGCACGAGGTGAGATATAATTCTACATGGTTATTAGAAATTTAGAGTTGAATTAATACTACTCTATTGATGGGACTCATAGAAAGTTATGATGTGATACATAGATATTTGATGGTGAATAGAGGTTATGAGCTTATAGTATACACAATATTTTGAGTGATAAAAAAAAAAAATTCCCTAAGTGTTGGCATGAGGTATGCAATGACTTAAATGGTATCTAAAGCATGATATGTGGATGTGGTGTGGAGTTGACTTTGAGTGTAATTTAATAGTTTTATCTCGATGAAAAGGTACTATCAAGTCTGAAATTGGTGCTATTACCTTGTTGAGCCACATATTTTTTCATTAAATGCTTAAATAGAAAGAGAGATAGACATAGTTTGAACATGTATTTTATAAGAATACTTTGATACTGATGTTGGGATGATTGATGTGGTTATGATGTTCAGTGAGTGTTAAAGTGTTGACTTTAGTGGATGTGCGGTTCGATAAATCAAGTGCGTGCACAATTATAAAAGGGACTAAATTGGTGATTGTGGGTATTTAGAAAATCAAAAGGACAGAGTTAGTTGAATAAAAATGTTTGATATGGACACTATGGAAGGAGTATTTAGAGTTATTCCACCTTGGTTATTTTTGATATGACATATTTAGTGTTGTCGTGGTGGTTGTGTCAAGGTCTAGTTGGAGAATTGATCAGTTGAGGAGTCCATTGTTTGAAATAGTTTTGTTGTTAGTTGAGTTTATATACAACAACAATTATCATTAGAGTAGTGAGATAGACCCATTTGAGGCATTGTATGTGAAGAGGTGCAAATCTTCAATTGGTGGGTTTGATAATTTTGATATAAGACCTTGGGTACTAATATTTTGAATTAATTGTTGAGACAACTCTCCTATCTTACCATCACCTTCCTTTGATCGTTCGAGGACGAACGATGGGTAAAGTGGTATCTGATGTAACAACCCATCTGATAGTTTTAAATATGACAACTTTAATTTCATAAGTTTCTTTTCGATAAATTTTAAATTTGTATTTTGAACTATTCGTAATTATAATTATAAAATTAGTAGGGTAGTTTTAAAAATTAATTTAATTGGTGGGTAAAGAAGGTAACACTAAAATTATTAGTGGGTCTCTTTCACCAATTTAATAATTCTTTTTAAGGCATACAATTAGGGTAATAACTGATCTGAGCAAAGAAAGAAAGAAAAAAGTGTTGCACGGCTGTAGAGAAATACGGAACGAGGGTGACAACATCAGGTGAAATCGTCCTCCAATCTTCTAGTAATAATAATTGTATTAAATTCTTTTTAGTTTGAATGGTTCTAGGCGTTAGGCATTAACTGCAAGTTGAAAGTTTTTGGATAAGAAAGTGAGGAAGAATATGGGATTAATTATGAAGTGTATTATATATATCATATTATATATATGTGAGCAGTTTCCCTCCACATTAGAATTGATATTGTTGATTTACAAGTACCTCCACTAGCAGTGGCTTTAACTTTGATCATTCACTATTATTATATTTATTATTATATCATTATTATTAGAGTGCATGTTGACCTTGGAGATGAATTTAATTTACTGATTGGATGGAATTTTGGGTGAAACTGAGGAAATTAATAATTTAAGATAGTGGTTAAGGATATTAAGAATTGGAATATAAAAGGGTGGGTATATTGTTATAGTGTTCGCTGAACCAGTGGCTTTAACTTTTAAAAAACTGCAATGGTTTTATTATATTATAAACTATATTTTGATATATTGAGATAGATAATTAAATATTAGGTATATCGAATTAATCAAATATCGTTAAAGTTATGCTAATGTGAGGAATTAAGCCTTATCCTTAGGATTGAACTTTAGGAAATTAATGATAAAAATAGGTAAGTTTTTGGTGTGGGCTAGACATAAAATAATATGAGTATTTATAGGCTCTTGTAAACTTATAAATTATGTATATATGCTTGATAGATTGGAAAGGTTCGGAGGCATTGAGGAACGGAAAAGTATTGGGAAAGTAGCTTGCTTGACTTCGGTTCTTCGATGGAGGTAGGTTATGGTTTATGCTATGTGATAGTAAACTCTTAATAGCGATTGATATGTATTGGGTGGTATTGTAAAGTCTTCTATGCGCTTAATTGTGTTGTTGCATGATTGTGATTATGTAAATGGTGATGGATTATAATGATGATACTGTGGAATCTTAAAAACCTTAAATCCACTCTATTAATGATGATGCCTTGGTATAAAAGAAGGCTTGATGAACGAAAAGAATGAGGTTAATGGGTCGGGTGTCACGAACCGACACGTAGTATTAGGGGATCGGGTGTCACGAACCGACACGTAGTATTAGGGGATCGGGTGTCACGAACCGACACGTAGTATTAGGGGATCGGGTGTCACGAACCGACACGTAGTATTAGGGGATCGGGTGTCACGAACCGACACGTAGTATTAGGGGATCGGGTGTCACGAACCGACACGTAGTATTAGGGGATCGGGTGTCACGAACCGACACGTAGTATTAGGGGATCGGGTGTCACGAACCGACACGTAGTATTAGGGGATCGGGTGTCACGAACCGACACGTAGTATTAGGGGATCGGGTGTCACGAACCGACACGTAGTATTAGGGGATCGGGTGTCACGAACCGACACGTAGTATTAGGGGATCGGGTGTCACGAACCGACACGTAGTATTAGGGGATCGGGTGTCACGAACCGACACGTAGTATTAGGGGATCGGGTGTCACGAACCGACACGTAGTATTAGGGGATCGGGTGTCACGAACCGACACGTAGTATTAGGGGATCGGGTGTCACGAACCGACACGTAGTATTAGGGGATCGGGTGTCACGAACCGACACGTAGTATTAGGGGATCGGGTGTCACGAACCGACACGTAGTATTAGGGGATCGGGTGTCACGAACCGACACGTAGTATTAGGGGATCGGGTGTCACGAACCGACACGTAGTATTAGGGGATCGGGTGTCACGAACCGACACGTAGTATTAGGGGATCGGGTGTCACGAACCGACACGTAGTATTAGGGGATCGG
>NC_028643.1:5194708-5229194 GCF_001406875.1 Solanum pennellii | reverse complement strand
TTTTAGAAGTTATTTAATCGATTTTCATTAATGAGTTGTAAGTCTTCCGCATTATATTTTGTTTATTATGGTTGAAATGTTGGGGTTTAGATTGGTTGGTTCGCTCACATAGTAGGATAAGTGTGGGTGCCACTCGCGGCTCGTTTTGGGTCGTGACAAAAAAGAACAAAACTTATCACATTAGTGCCTAATCACTATAATTCTAGTCTTAGTTAATTAATCATGATTAGATAATAGTAGTTGTATTGTATGTAAAAGCACATATGCGGAACTAGGTGAAAGTTCATGGATTGAGATGAATCCTCTAGCTTTTTTGTAAATTCTTTATATGTATTATAAAATTAAACAAATATTAATATGTAAACCCCCAAACAAAATCGATTTAGAACCTTCAAACTCCTAATTTTGATTTTACCTCTAAATTATCATCTACTTATTTTATAAATATCAATTATGTGTAACCGTTAAGAAAATATGTCTATATTATTATTTATTTAAATTTAAATATGAACATTATAATTTTATTTGATAATAATAAGTAATAGCGAGACTTAAATCTATCGAACACCTACTCCAATATTATATTAAATGACTTTTACTTCCAATTGAGTACTATTGTTGTTTTTTATCGTCAAAACTTTAATTTGACGAATGAATGATTCATTGTACATTGAATTTTCTTTTGATCATTTTATAACATGTGAAAAAACAATACGTTTTTGTATACATGAGTTGATCAACCACCAACGAATGTTCTTAACCAGAGTCCAGAGATCTCAAGTTTGATATGGAAAATTTTTTGATAGAGAACGCTACATTTTGAATGAGGCCCTACCTAAACTAATTATTTTTCAGTTAAGATAATTATATTTTGTCGTCAAAGTTTAAGAAGCTTTGTTAACTGATTCATCAGATTTAATTTATACTAAATTAATCTTTTTAGACTATGGTTAAAATCGAGTTGGCTAGATGTGTAATGCAAGGATCCACTTAGAATTGCAATTTTGTTGTCCAATTTAAAGGGTAATTGTATTTAATGAACTAATAAATTAAATTAAATGCTATAACTACACTTTAATTTAATTGTACCATGTAGCAAACTGTTTGTCAATCACCTCTCTTCCTCAAACTCTCGCTTACCACTCTCCCTCTCTCGCTCGCTCCCACTCACTTTTATACAAACATAAATGTATAAAATGCGTTTCTATTTGTATAAAGCGAGAAATACATATATATATATATACATATATTTCCGTTCGGCTCTCTCCCAGATCTCGCTCGCCACTCTCCCAGACCTCGCTTGCCACCCTCGCCTCTACGCTTATACAAACAGAAAGGAAATGTATAAATTGTGTTTATGTTTGTATAAAGTGAGAGAAGTTGTATATACACTTGCAAATACATATTTCTTCATCCTATACACTTAGAGTTATACAATACAAATATTTCCCTGCCCAATTTTCTTTTGTCTTTCTCTCTTTCTTGTTTTATACATACACAAATTATACAATTGATTTGTATACAACTACTTTTTTTTATATACTTTCTTTTATATATGTATAGCGAATTATGCAATTGATTTTTTTGTATATGTATAGCGAATTATATATATTTATGTTTGCTATGGAGCGTAATTATGCAAATTTTGCTATATCATACAAATATAAATTTTGTGTTTGCTTATATGTGAAAGTTGCTCTTCTTTAAAGGAAAAATTACACAAATTATTATATTTTAAAAAATAATTACTGATTTTAGCGATACTTTTTGTTTATTACCATTTATAGCAATATTGTGATAAATCTGTAATATGTGTTAAAACTGAATTATGTATGCAATGTATTTGAATTATAATTGTTTCTGAAATATATTATGTTTGTTTGGTAAAGAATTATCACATTGTATTATAAGTGTATTAAAACGTGTGATAAATGTATTATCCATCATTAAAACTTGTATTATATGTGAATAATAAATTGTTCTTTATAATATATATTAAACTTGTATTATAAATGAATTAAAAGTGATCAAGTGAAAAGAAAATATCATTGCTATAAATGATAAATATTTTTTTATCATAGTATATTTATGTAAGTTTCCCGTCTTTAAAGCCATTTTGCCCCACTTGTTGAATCAATTTCTAGCCCAATTCCCATTCCCAGCCCAACTCTTTTCGGCCCATTCCAAATCCAAAAACACCCGTTTTCTTCTTCTTCTTCTTCCTTGTGAAGAACAGAATTGCGAACCCAGCTACCAAATCGACCCGAAATCCGCAAAGCTGACAACGTCAACATCATCGGCAGCTTCTAAATCCCTTTTCTCTTTCCTTGTTCGTGGGATGCCGGAATTTGCAGAAGTTCGTCGGAGTTTTTAGATGGATCATTCGTCTCAGAACGCAAGGGTAATATTCATTTCTGTTCGTATTTTGGTTTCATGATGTGCTGGACATGGTCATTTGATTCTACTGTATGTATGAGGCATTCAAATATTATAATTTTCAGATGGTTTTCACTTTGTTTTACGACAATCTGTTGTATATTTTGTGCTTGTTTTTGTTTCAATTTACATGTGTTTTGCAGATATATGAAGATACCTCTAGTTTCCTTATTTGTAATTGCTCCTTTTGCCCCTCTTTTACAATGGCTAGTGTTACTTTGACAGTATGTTATATATATATATCGAAACCTTTTGTAATCACTTTTTTTGCTCCACTTTAATTTATGTGAATCAGTTCTACACATCATTGTTACCTTCTCCTTTATTAATTAGGTGGCAAGTGTTGAAGCTCTTTAAGATTCATTAGTGTCACAGTTGATGCAGATATGTAATTACCACTAAAAATTTGATCACTGTCCCTCTGTTTACAATGTCGAAGAGTGGTGAGGTTTCATGGAAAAGTGAGAATTTGGGCAAGCGGAGATGGACTTTCGTGGTGTTCCTTGGGATACTGATACTTCATGGATTGGCTATTTTCGTCTTCACCAGAGGATTCCTCCTAACTCGCACTGAACTTTCACAATATAGTCACTGCTCTGATATTCAACAATCTCCATGCTTCTCTCCTCCTCAAGATGATCAAATGGTTAACCATTCCAAAGGGTGCTGGACGAAACCGGCTGTTGATCGAATTGTTATCATTGTTCTTGATGCTCTCAGGTATGACTTTGTTGCTCCAAGTACCTTTTTTGATGAGAAAAAACCGTGGATGGACAGATTGCAGGTGTTGCACAAGTTGGCATCTCAGCCAGGTTCATTTGCTAAGATCTTTAAAGCTATTGCTGATCCTCCTACAACCAGTTTACAACGTCTAAAGGGATTAACAACTGGTGGGCTTCCAACTTTTATTGATGTGGGTAACAGCTTTGGAGCACCGGCTATCATTGAAGATAATTTAATTTATCAGATGGCTAAGAATGGCAAGCGAGTTGTGATGATGGGGGATGACACGTGGGTTCAACTGTTTCCTCAACATTTTAATATATCTCATCCGTTCCCTTCATTTAATGTTAAAGACCTTGACACGGTAGATGATGGCTGCGTTGAACACTTGTTTCCATACCTGTATCAAGAAGATTGGGATGTACTTATAGCACATTTTCTTGGCGTGGATCATGCCGGACATATTTTTGGTGTCGATTCCACTGAAATGATAGAAAAGTTGGAGCAGTACAATGGGATTTTGGAGAAAGTTGTTGATGTCCTGGAAAGCCAAAGTGGACCTGGCGGGTTACATGAAAATACTCTGCTTCTTGTGATGGGTGATCATGGGCAAACCATCAACGGTGATCATGGTGGAGGTGCTCCAGAAGAGGTTGAAACGTCGCTATTTGCTATGAGTTTGCAAAAGAATCCGTCTTCCTTACCGTCTGAAACTGATAGCTCATCTTGTCGACTTGACATGGAGAAGAGAAAGATATGTACTAGCTCCATTGAGCAGCTTGACTTTGCTGCAACAGTATCTGCTCTGCTTGGCATTCCTTATCCTTTTGGAAGCATCGGGCGTGTTAATCCTGAACTGTATGCATTAGCTGCTGGTACTTGGAACTTGGACATCTTTACCCCTGAAGGTGGAATAAATCTCTCAGAATCAGAAAGGTGGATGCAGAACTACGTCAATGTCCTCTGCATGAATACATGGCAGGTGAAAAGATACATTGATGTATATTCAGCTTCATCAGTGATAGGATTTTCAGACAAAGATATGTCTCATGTATCAAACCTCTATGCTCAGGCCCATGATAATTGGCTACATACCAAAGAAGCTGTTTTGAATTGTAAAAGTGAAAGTTGTTCAACATTGTTACCTCAACTGAAGAAGCAAGTTGAAGCTTATTCTAATTTCCTGTCAAGTATTACTGCACTTGCTCGTTCCAAATGGACAGAGTTCAATCTAAAGATGATGGGCACTGGTTTATGCATCTTGGTGCTCTCTCTTTTTGTTCACATTTTTATCATCAAGAAGTTGGACAAACTATGCAGTTGCTATCTTCCTCGTGGTGGAAATTTTGTAGTTTCTTTTGAGGCTATTTTTGCTTATGCTGCGGTGCTGATTCGTTCTTTCAGTTTTCTTTCAAATAGTTTCATCTTGGAGGAAGGTAAAACAGCAAGTTTTCTGTTGGCCACGGCTGGAATGCTTCAATTACGTCATGCAATAGTAAAAAAGAAGATGTTTCTTGAAGGACTTCTTTTTGTTCTGGTGGTTCCTCTTCTCAGATTTGGTATTGAACTGGGACAGTCAAAGCAGGCTGTCAATTCTTTATTTCTGAAGTCATTTGCTTCATGGACTGTAAGCGTTGACAATGGCACCAACTTATGGATTTATGTTGCTGATATCTTGCCCTTTTTAGCTCTTGTCATTTTAGCTTATATACTTTATTACAAGAGCATCAGGCACAGTTCTTGTCGGGGGATATTCAAGTTAGTTGCCGTTGGAACCATATTTGCTTCTTCTCTTATAGCTTTGGCTTGGGCTTTAGATGGTAACTTATTCAGCCCTAGCACAGTTATTGTGGATATAAAAGCATATTGGATTCCTCGGATCATCTATGTTGTTGGTCTTCTGCAATTATTTTTATTAGCAATATCTCAACTTTTTGGTAAAGAGAAGACTTCAGGTTGGGAGGAAGGTACAATTATTAAAGCAACTGCCATGTTATCAGCATGGAGTTCAACAATAATCATTTTGTCCGGGAAACAAGGTCCTCTAGTTGCTCTAGCAGCAGTAATTCAAGGGTGGTGTGTAATTAGGTTGATGACGTTGGAACGAGCAAAGAATGACTATTACAACAGTTCAACTTCATATTCTTCTCCGGTGGCAAAATGGAGTCTTTTAGCTGTGTGTCTGTTTTTCTGCACTGGACATTGGTGTGCCTTTGATGGCCTCCGCTATGCTTCAGCATTCGTTGGGTTTGATGAATTCAACCTTATTCGTCAAGCAGCCCTGCTTACCATAGATACATTTGGTTTCTCCCACATTCTTCCAGTAATGGGACTTCCACTTATTGTTGCTTGCCGACGACATCCAGAAGTCCAGGCTGAGAAAAGGAAACCACTGTTTTTTCTCCAGTTATGCCAGGTGTATTTGATGTACGGACTTACTATGGCTATATCTATGACATTGACAATTATATGTGTTACTATTCAAAGGCGACACTTGATGGTATGGGGTTTATTTGCTCCAAAGTTCGTCTTTGATGCTGTGGGTCTTCTTCTTACAGACCTCTTCATATGCCTTGCATCACTGTACTATTTTGCATGACCAAATAAAATAGATGAAGTATATGGATGTGAACTTTCAGCAATTTCATCGGACAATGTTACAAAGTTCTTCCATTAACATCAGTATATCGTCCTCGCTAAGGTAACTCCCCATACAATTACATCGGAATGTAGTTCATTCTTGGAAAGAGAAGAAAAGTGAAGATAGTAGAGTAACATTTTGTTACATCCTAATTTATTGTCAGATTTTGGTTGATTGATTATAGATTTATAGTTACCATTTAAGGCTTTGGCCTTAAGTGGGTAAATTTTGATGGATTATTAAAAGGTTATATTGAGGTTAGAATTTTTTTTAGCTGGGGCAAAAACACCAGGCTTGGTACTTGTACTATGTTTCATTTTATTCAACAGAACATTTTCACTCAGAAACTGAGCTCTTCTACTTGAGTTATTTCTGCTATTTGCCTCCTGTCTTTGAGTGTTTGAACGTTATCCTTTCTTTCAGTGAGAGACAATAAGCACCCATTGCTTATCTAGTAACAAATATTGAACTATTCAAACTGAAATCCATTTAGAGAAGCTTCTGGACTGCAAAACCTCAGTTAAGTTGAGTAGATGTACAAGTGAGGGATAAAAGGCTCGACATATTTTTGTTCTAAAAACCATTCTAATATATTTGTGATAAGAGGCTAAGATAAATAGCGAGCACAAGGAGAGTTGTTTCAACATCAATGTGTCAGGGGTCGAAAGCAACCGCTGACGCCATTCTACCACAACGGCCTCTCAAGAGTTACACCAGAAAGAACTAAAAGAACAGTAAACACAGAGATGGCTAATAAAAACTACAACTTATATGCAGTGGCAACGAAAATCTCATTCTTGTGACACCTGAAGTTAGACCATTTGAGTGTAACCATTGAATACAGATGCCTCCAGTCCAGATAAGCCAAGTCTTCGAAACAAGCCATACCTGCCATCTTCAACGATAGGACTTGATGCATGAGGAGGATCGTATCTCGTCTGCTGAGTCAATGAAGGACCAGCCACAGGTAGAAGCTAGATCCCAGTAAAATCTAAAATTGACTCTACAAACCTACTATTTTAAAAATGTTCTGCATAAGAATTGGCCTTATTGCTGTGGTTAAAGTCATCCTGCATCTGCCCTCTTACACCCACCAAGCTTCACCCGGACCGTAAAGTTCATCAATATCAACAGCCTTCTCCCAAAATTTCTTCCTTCTTGTTCTGATCCTTCCTTCATCACTGTCCTTAAAGCAGCTATGGCCTCCACATGGAATGAAATTGGAAAACATGTCATGTAGTAAGAACTAAGTAGTGCACTGACTATAAAGTCACAAATATTTTCACAAATTGAAAAGACATTCGATATAGCGAACTGGCATGCTCTAAGCATAGCATAACAAATCTACTCATATTACTTGGAATTTCACTCGGATCAAAAAACTCTGCAAACAAAATTTTGGCAGCCATTGTTCTGTTCTTTTTATAGAGGATTTTGCGATTCTGGTTGTTCTTCGTCTTGTGAGACTCGGTGAGTTCATCTATCTCTTCTATTATTTTAAATTTAGTTCTAATATGTGTTACTCGAGTCAAGGGGTAAATTGTTCTATGTAAGTCACGTGAACGAGCTCGAGCTAGAAAGCCAATAAGTGGTTTGGAACTTGAGACCTCTATTATGGAAGTCCGAAGCCAAACCATCTGAGCCATCCTGAATTTTCTTGGTTTTATCTATTGTTTATTTGCTTTTTATAGTCCTTAGCATAGCGAATGAAGTAGACATGAATGTTATGTTAAAAAGTTTATATGAATTGAGGGTAGTTATATACATCACTGATCTCGGTAATCGAGATGTAGAAAGGCCCTTTAGTTCAATTATGGAATTTGCTTCCGGATTCTTTAGTCAGTTCACATATTTGATTATTGACATCCATCAGCCTGTATAACTGAAATTTTTTTGTCTGGTGCTCTGAAAAGTTTGTTTTCCAAGTCCTATCAATGTTCTTTTTGGAATATAAATTACTGGAAAGTCATTCCTAATAGAGTTGGATTTGTTTAGTTCATGTGCAATTTCTGTATTTATTGATTTCTTCTCTACTAGCTGCTGGTTACAAATTCACTCTTTAACTGCAACAATCGAAACATGCTCATCTCTTGGTAGATGATAATTAGTAGACTGGCCAGTTGTTGATGTGTTAAAATCCCAGTTTTTGCTGAACTAGATGATATCACCTTTCTTAGAGTCTGTAGCAGACAACTCGGAGCAGACATGCCTATGTCTCTTCAAATCTGGACCTACAGTCCTCAAATGAGTAAGACTGTCACAAATTTGAAGGTTTAGATTCTTGGTCCTAAAGAATCCTAACCATGGCTACTGATGACTTCGGCTTACTCTTAAAAGTTCCCTGATCTCCACACTTGATAACCTTAGAAGATGTGTGAATATGGAAGGACTTCAGTAATTAGAGATGTGAATGGAGATGAAATAAGAGTTAAGATGTGTCAGTGTAATACCCTACATTGAAATAAGGTCATTTTTGTCTTCTGATTTTTTTTTAAAAGAAGAGGCAGATTGTGGGTTTGTTTTAATGACCAACACATTTTTAAAAAAGGGGAATAGCAGGCTAAAGGGTCCAAAGATGCGAAGGGTTTCAAGCTGCAGCAAAGGGCGGCAAGCCGCAAGTTATGGTTAAGTATTATTACTCATTGTACTAAGCTAGCATTTCACTCCTTGCTATATGTTTTTACAGAGAACTCAGGTGACCTTGGAGAAGATTTCATTAATTAGGGAGTGTGAATTGATAGTATCTGGTAAGCCTCGCAACGCGTGGAAAAAGACTTATTAAATTGTTATGGTGTAGTCAGTTCTTTAAAAACTCTTAGAGTCGCTCCATTCTTTCATTCGAGTCATGAATATTCCTTTGTATTGTAGTCAAGTGGCTAGTTTTGAACCTCTTTTTTCGTATTTGGAGATGAATTGGTATTATTGCGTGACAATTAGATCATTGATGGATATTATGTCTTAATTTGTAATTGTTATTAGTTGTGTTGTCGAATTTCGAGACAGGGAAAATTTAGGATAGGCCCAAAAAAGAAAGGAAATTTTGCCCGATTTTCTGTAGAATTCTGGTAAGGCTTGCTTTGGGATTCTCTCATTTAGCGCGATTCATTATCCTTAATTGGGTCGTGACAGTTTAAGAATTTGCTTGCTGCATCTATGGATATTTTGGTTTTAATGGTTAGGTTAAAAGGTTCGTAAGCTGTACGACGTTTTTCTACATTTGCGAAACAACACAGTTCATGTTGGTACGTCTAACAAACTTCATTTTCCACCATTCACTTTAGTATCCTCTAATTGATCATAACTAAAAGTTGGTACATCTTTGGATTTTGTATGGTCTCTTGCATAATTAAAAATATTTATCATTAACGAGTATATATTGTTGAAGGAAGCTGATGGAACAGATCGAAGGAACAGGTTCAGTGAAGCTGTTTGATGAGTTAGAGTTTGAGTTACACTAGGACTAGACTACTCAATTCTAATTTATGTACAAGTCTATACTTTGTACGACTTAAGTTGATGTAGTCGATTAGGATAAGGTGTACATAATATATTTGTGTTGTATTAGAATTCCTAGTGTAGCTAGTATAGGACTCTTCTCCTATATAAGGAGTATGTAACTCAATCATTCAATTAGCAATACAATCCTTGATGCTTCACATATTTGTGAGTATTCTACATGGTATCAGCGCAATAAAGTTTTTCCGCTTTTTAACGTATTAGATCTAACCAAAAACAATCAAATTATCAAATCACAATGGCCCCTTCTACCAACACTTTTTCGACCTCTTCACTTCATCACCTAATTTCATCCTGCTCCATTAAACTTAAGCCGACTAAGAAAACTGTAGCAGGCAAGAAGGGTGCAGAAGACAGCAACATTATTGATGACTGGGAGGAGAAGGATGTGTTACTAAGGAGTTGGATACCAGGAACCTTGACAGAAAAAAACATGTACCTGATCGTAGGCTGCTCAACTGCCAAGGAGATGTGGAATGCTTGGAAGAAGCATATCTTCAAGTAACAAAAGATAAGGATTTCCTGCTCAAGCAACAACTGCAAAGTGTGAATCTAGGAACCAAACCAATTGATGAATATATTAAGGAATTCAAAGGCATATGTGATGGCCTTGCAACCATTCACAAGCCTGTAGATGAGGATAGCAAAGTGATCAATTTTGCTAGAGGTCTAGGTCTTAAGTACAAGACCTTCAAACTGTCATGTTAGGTAAGACATCGTATCCTACTTTTAATCAATTTATTAATGCTCTTAGGGGTTTTGATATGAGGGAGGATAAAGAAGAAGTGCCTCAATAAAATCATAACATGGCATTCTCTACCCAAAGAGGCAGGGGAAGAGGAAATTACTCTCAAAGAAGGGGAAACAATAACTTTAATTCCAGAGGAAGAGGATCTAAGCCTGTTGGACAGGGAATAGGTTCTTATAAAAGCATAAACGAACCTGGTCCTCAAAACAGTGCTTCAAGTGGAAATCATGAGAGGAATAATTCTGATGCGTGTCAAATTTGTGGTAAGAATAACCATACTGCTCTTAAGTGTTTTTACAGGTTGGATTACTTTTACCAAGTCGCAGATGAGCTACCACAAGCATTGACTGCTACTAATCTTCAAAACACCGATGACACCTTGTATGTGGACTCAGGAGCAAGTAGTCATATGACACATAACTTAGGTATCCTAACTAATCTTAAACACTATAATGGACCAAATAAAATTATTATTGGAATGGATCAAAGTTAGTCGTAACACATGTTGGGAACACATCCAGATCAGGTCTAAAATTAAGAAAGTTTTTGTAGTTCCTAAGATTAATAAGAATTTACTCTCACTTAGTAAGCTTGTAAAGGATAATTGTTGCACTCTTGAATTTGATGGAACTAATTTTGTTTTAAAGGACAAGAAAACAAGGACACTGTTGGCCAAGGAAACTAAAAGGAATGGACTCTATGCTTTGGAAGATAGCAATCTCTATGCTTTAACCGCTACACACGATTGGAACACGTCAGGCAACAATGTGCATACTAGATTAGGACATCCTAGTTTGAAGTCTTTAAAGTTTTTGGAGAGTAATAGTTGCATCAATATTAGTAGTTGGAATAAAATGCCTACTGTTTGTTCTAGTTGTCAGTTAGGAAAGAGTTGTAAACTTCTTTTTGGTTTGAGAAAGAACCTTTATTGAAAATTCATTGTGACTTATGGGGACCTGCTCCTGTCGAATCTTCCCAACATATGAAATATTATGTCGTTTTTGTTGATGATCACACAAGATATACATGGATTTATCCACTGAAAATGAAGTTTGAATTCTTTGAGACCTTTCTAAAATTTCAGAAAATGGTGAAAAAATAATTTTCTAAAGAGATTAAGATTTTTCAGTGTGATGGAGGTGATGAGTTTATCCAAATAGACTTCATTAAGCATTTCGAAGATCATGACATTGTGAGATATATTTCATGTCCTAACATACCTGAACAAAATGGAGTTGCAGAGAAAAAACATAGGCATATTGTGGAGACTGACTTAACTCTACTACTTCATGCTAATCTATCTTTTTTTTGTGGGTTGAAGTTTTCCTCACTGCAGTATTTCTCATCAATAGATTGCCTTCATCAGTCATAAAATGGTGGCTCCATTTGTTAAGTTGTATGGGAACAACCTGATTATAACAGTCTAAAAATGTTTGGGTGTAGATGTTTTCCATATATCAAGGGTAACAATAAGTTCAGTCCAAAAATCTATCCTTGTGTGTTCATTGGGTACTATAGCTTACACAAAGGATATAGATATTATGCATCCCTCTACAAGGAGGGTTTACATATCCAGACATATTGTGTTTAATGAAAGCACATTACCCTATGTGTCTCCAAAACAATCTCAGACTAACATTGATGTCTCATCTCACCTTGCTATTTTTGTTGAATATTTCTCTAAACTGCAGGCACATGATAATTATGATTCAGGGGAAGTACATGCTGCTAGCCCACACATTACTAGTGATAATGCTGCTATACCTAATGTACTCATTGATGATGAGAGTATTATTGACATCTCAGGCGCAAAATCAAATGCTGAGGAACAGTTTGAGGTTGATGATCTATATAGTAATATTGAAAGCCCAACTGCAGATTTTGAATCTGCCTGCAGCAGTGAGTAACAGGTTGCTCTTAGAGGTCCAGCCAATGATCATCATCAAATAACCACTTAAGTTGTTTTACCAGTTGTCCATCAACTTGACAATGCTACACTCCAGTCTACTACCTTGGTTGATGTACCAGTTGAGATACTTCCTACACCACAAGGGCATCATATAATCACCAGGAACAAGGCGAAGGAACAACACTTGTCAATTGTTGCTCGGAGCAGCAGAAAAATTGTGGGAAAACCAAATACTACTAAAGAAGCACTAAAATGACCTCATTGGCTTGCAACAATGCAGGAAGAGATTGATGCTTTACATACTAACAAGACATAAATTTTGGTGCCAAAATCTCCTGGTATGAACTTGGTTGGATCAAAATGGGTGTTCAAGACAAAATTAAAAGATGATAGAACAGCAGATAAATACAAGACCAGATTTGTGGCAAAGGGATTCTCGCAGCTTGAAGGGATAAATTTTGAAGAAACATTCAGTCCTGTGTTTAAAACAACTATTAGGGTGATTCTATCCATTGCTGTCAGTTTAAATTGGGAAGTTATGACAACTCGATGTCAAAAATGCCTTTCTCCATGGCTTCTTACAAGAGGAGGTGTACATGAGTCAACCTCCTGATTTCTTTGATTTAAAAAGGCATTATATGGTCTTAAACAAGCACCAAAAGTCTGGTTTGATAGGTTTAGCATGCATCTCTTACACCTTGATTTCATTTGTAGTAAAACTGATCCTTCCTTATTTATTTTGAAAACTCACAAAGACAAAATATTTCTCTTGTTATATGTGGTTGATATTATTGTCACAGGAAGTAATCCAACTCATGTCTCAGAGTTGGTTCTACAACTTGGGAAGGAGTTTGCCATGAAAAATCTTGGCAATTTACACTTCTTTCTTGGAGTTGAGGTTAAGTATTTTGATGGGGGCATCCATTTAAGCCAGAGTAAATATGCTGCTGAGCTGCTAGACAAGACTGAAATGACTTTTGCAAAGGCTATAGCCACTCCTTTGGCTCAAAAGCATGGTCTACATGAAGCTGTGGGAAGCCTGGTTGAAGCATCCTTTTACAAAATGATAGTAGGGAGTCTTTGATACTCGACTCTCACAAGACCAGATATTACTCATGCTGTGAATTTAGTTAGCCAATTTATGCAAAATCTGAACAATGCACATCTTCAAGGGGTGAAAAGAATTCTCAGGTTCATCAAAGGCACTTTGTACTTTGGACTTAGACTTATTTCACAATCACCATGTAGATTGTATGGGTACTCCGATGCTGATTGGGGAGGTTGCACCACTACTAGGAGATCAACTACATGCTATAACATCTACCTAGGTGCAAACTGTATTTCTTGGACCTCCGAGAAATAGTCCACAGTTGCTCGTTCAAGTGCTGAAGCTGAGTATAGAGAACTTGCCTCCACTGCATCAAAAATGACATGGACACATATTCACTTCGTGATATTGGGGTGTTTTTTCGATCTGTACCTACATTGTATTGTGACAACATGAGTGCTTTGTACATGACAATTAATTCAGTTATGCATGCTAGAATTAAACATGTTGAAATGGACAATCATTTTGTTTGTGAGAGGTGGCTAGAGGACAACTTGTTGCTCAATTTGTGAGGTCTAAGGATCAGCTAGCAGATATTCATACAAAAGCATTAACCAAACATGTTTTTGTCGAGTTTCGTCGCTAGCTAGGAAATACAGTTCCTCCACTCACTAGCTTGAGGGAAGTGTTGAAGGAAGATGATGGAACAGGTCGAAGGAACAGGTTCGGTGAAGCTGCCTGATGAGTTAGAGTTTGAGTTACACTAGGACTGGACTACTCAATCTAAATTTATGTGCAAGTCTATACTTTGTACGACTTAAGCTGATGTAGTTGACTAGGATAAAGTGTACATAATATATTTATGTTGTATTAGGATTCCTAGTGTAGCTAGTATAAGACTCTTCTCCTATATAAGGAGTATGTAACTCAATCATTCAATTATTAATACAATCCTTGATTCTTCACATATTTGTGAGAATTCTACATATATGACGGATATGTCAGTATATGTTTCGAGTTTGAATTATAAATATAAATAAATAAATAGAATTCTTATAATTAAGTAGATATGGACCATACATGATGACATAAGTCTAAACTAATTGTGTTATTATTTTTTATTTTTCCTTTTGCGGATAGTAAATCAATGGTGATATATAAAAAAAGTCTCGATTCTTATCCACGACAACTTAGAGTGGTAATTCGCGTATTAATTGAACTAAATAAAATTAGAGTTTAAATTATGTATAATGTTAGTATAGTAATGTGATTTTGCATTATCAAGTTGATCTTATTTATAATAAAACATGAAATATGAAAAAAGTAGAATGCACACAAACATGCCTCATTGTCAATATAATAGTGTGATTTTGCATCTTCAAGTTGATTTTATTTATAATAACATGAAATATGAAAAAAAAAGATATGCACAAACATTGCCTCAATCTCATAAAGATAAAAAGCTATCTTCCATAGAAGCTCGACTCAAATAACACATCTCAAAATCATGATTATTTTTTGGGATAAAGTACAAGTACCATCTTAGATTATGACCGAAATCCTAGATACACTTAAACTTAACTAATATCGTATCACCTCCCAACTAATTTAAAATTGAATAAATACACCATAAATGCTAACGTGACATATAAAGTGTGCAAACTCTCTTGAACACATGTGATGAGTGGACAAATTGGACACATATCCTTTTTAATTGGTAACTTTATAATTAGTTAGTACACATAATTTTTATATCTATATAGCTTAAATTAATACGTTTAATATTAAAACTTATATATATTTTATTATTTCCAATTTTTTTTGTAAAATATTTATTTAAATTGTTACTCAACTTATACTATTTATCTTTCATTATTTTTTTTATCTTTTCACTTTTAGTTATTTTAAAAAAATTATACGTATTTGTTTAAAAAATAATTAAAAATTTCCTTTAATTTAAAATATTATAATTTTTTTATGTTTTATTTAATTTTCTTCACTTGTTTTATACTTGTTTAAAATAATCTTGCTTTAAATATAAGACATTTATAATTAAATTTAAAATCAAATAAAAAAGAACAACAAAGAATAAAAGGGGGTAAATAAAAGCAATAGAAAAAGAAATGAGGAAAACAGTGAATGAAGATTTAAAAAAAAATATATTTTGATACAAGGAAAAAAAATATGTGTGGTAACATAACTTTAAATACACGATAAAGAAAATAATACTTTTAAAATAATAATTTAAAAACATTTACACACATGACACACATCCAATTTGGGTGGTTAAATACGCCACGTAACACAAATGATGTAAAAAAAATACTAAAAAAAGAGTTTGGGGTTTGGAGGAAGGTTTATGTTTGGAGGAATACTTGTGCCTTATTCTTAAAGATATTTTAAGTATTATTAACATAAAGTAAATTATTACATACATAAAATTAAGAAATTTAATCGTCCATCTTGAGTAAATTATAACAATATTAATTGTATCCCTAATATACAGATATTGTGATTGCTTCAAGCAAAAAAATATTATTTTTCATTCTATGTTCTGAGCCAACATTAACGTCTCAACTAAATCGCTTTCAACATGATTTTTAAATATTCGAGGTCGGCCTCGAAACTTTGATAAAGAACTGCAGTTTTACTAGTGTATGAGTTTTCGTTTATGCTCTTTGTTTGTGCTTATTTTATGTGCTAGTAATTTAGAAGGAAAATCCAATAAAGAAGATCCAAAATTAGGAAAAGCTGTAAAAGTTATTGTTAAAGTAGTTATAAAATGGATTAAAATTATTTTATTTTCAAAGCTATCATTCGGAGATTGATCCATGATCTAGAATAAGCGGTTTTAGATTTTTAATTAGCTCGATGAATAAATATGTATTAAGTATTGCATTTTTTTTTTAAAAAATAATTGTGGTGGCTGATTTAATTTTTATGTACCTCGACTAATTTCATTATATATATATCATTTTTCATTACCAACATTTACCAAGAATCTTTTTCTACTAAGATTAAAATATGTGAAAAGATAAGTAATATTATTTTAAGTTTATCGTCTCCTCTCACACACCCAACCCCTCACATGATGTCAATTTCAAGTTTATTTCTATCTTTCCATCTGTCCTTGTCTTAGTAGTAGATATTGAGTAAAATTAATTAAGCAAAAACTGAATAAATTTTTTGTACAAAACTTGATTCACTACTCAAAATTTGAACCAATGACAAGTGACATTTGCTTTCGAACTAAAATCGTGAAATCTCTTTACAATATATAAATAAAAGCAATCAAGGACAATACATTAGTTGATTGAGCTAATTAAAAGTTTGAAAATCACTTATTTTACGTCATTAATCAACCCAAATATTAGCCTTTGGAATCAAATAATTCAGTTCACATTATAGAACATTGATTCGAAGTGAATAATAATATGATTATTTCCTTATTTACATAATGTGTGCATGTTAGTGATGATAAAAATTCTGAAACATAAACATTATTAATAATAAGTAATATAAATACTTTTAAAACCTAATTAATTTTATTTAATTTTAACTAATTTAAGGATATTTTTAACTATTTCGAGCGATTTGCCGTTGCTTGCTGTTGCTTTGTTTTTGCCTCAACTCTTTTGTCAGTTTCTCTTTTCCTTTTTTTGAGTCGACAATTACGCATTACACTCCCACACTCAGTCCTTTTCAATTTCAGTGCCACATACTGTAGATCACACTCTCTCTTCTTCCATGGAGTTACTTCATTCTCCTTCCATTTATACCTACAACCCTAAACTCAATTTCCAAAACCATCTTTTCTCCAGGAGAAACAGTAAACCTGTAGATTTTGAGACTATTCGGAGAAAATCAGTGGTTAATGCTGCTGTTCATAGAGTTGCGGCGAAGACTGCGGCGAGTGCGGTGGTGGTGGAGAAATCCACGACGGAACGATGTCGTTTTGAGGTTTTATCAGGGAAGCCATTGCCGTTTGGTGCTACTGCGACAGATGGTGGTGTGAATTTCGCTGTTTTTTCGAGGAATGCTACTGCTGCTACTCTTTGCTTGATCACTCTTTCCGATTTACCTGAAGTAATTCTACGATTATAAATTTTGTTTTATTGTTGTATATTAGATTTTTTCCCCTTGTTTCATCGCTTTGATAATAGTAGCTGGTTACACACTTCAATAAAGGGATGTTTAGCCATGTTTCATTGTGAAATTTGAAAAAAAAAAGGAGATTTTGTTTTCAAAGTGAAAAATGATATTTGAAAGTCGGAGTTGTGTATGTCTATGGATACATACTAGAGCTGTTTTTCACTTTTTGTGAGTGATTTGGAGTGACAACACCTATTTGTTGTTTTCAAATTCTTGACACGACACCGGATTTTTATGGCCAAATTTGAGAAAAAAGTAAAATTTTTCATGGCAATTAACATTGTTAAAAAGTGAATTTTTTTCATGGCAACTAACATTGCTTCTTAGTTGTGCTTCATTCGTATTTATGTTTTCTCTTGATAATTGTAGCTTCCTGGAAGAAATAAGCTAATTAGTTGACTGTTTATTCTGAAGTTCACTTTTTCTTGTAGCACTTTCTTAATCCTAGTTTATAATGAGTTGTTCTCATTGTGACTCGTTGAGGATGGTACTACTGCGATTGNAATAATAATATGATTATTTCCTTATTTACATAATGTGTGCATGTTAGTGATGATAAAAATTCTGAAACATAAACATTATTAATAATAAGTAATATAAATACTTTTAAAACCTAATTAATTTTATTTAATTTTAACTAATTTAAGGATATTTTTAACTATTTCGAGCGATTTGCCGTTGCTTGCTGTTGCTTTGTTTTTGCCTCAACTCTTTTGTCAGTTTCTCTTTTCCTTTTTTTGAGTCGACAATTACGCATTACACTCCCACACTCAGTCCTTTTCAATTTCAGTGCCACATACTGTAGATCACACTCTCTCTTCTTCCATGGAGTTACTTCATTCTCCTTCCATTTATACCTACAACCCTAAACTCAATTTCCAAAACCATCTTTTCTCCAGGAGAAACAGTAAACCTGTAGATTTTGAGACTATTCGGAGAAAATCAGTGGTTAATGCTGCTGTTCATAGAGTTGCGGCGAAGACTGCGGCGAGTGCGGTGGTGGTGGAGAAATCCACGACGGAACGATGTCGTTTTGAGGTTTTATCAGGGAAGCCATTGCCGTTTGGTGCTACTGCGACAGATGGTGGTGTGAATTTCGCTGTTTTTTCGAGGAATGCTACTGCTGCTACTCTTTGCTTGATCACTCTTTCCGATTTACCTGAAGTAATTCTACGATTATAAATTTTGTTTTATTGTTGTATATTAGATTTTTTCCCCTTGTTTCATCGCTTTGATAATAGTAGCTGGTTACACACTTCAATAAAGGGATGTTTAGCCATGTTTCATTGTGAAATTTGAAAAAAAAAAGGAGATTTTGTTTTCAAAGTGAAAAATGATATTTGAAAGTCGGAGTTGTGTATGTCTATGGATACATACTAGAGCTGTTTTTCACTTTTTGTGAGTGATTTGGAGTGACAACACCTATTTGTTGTTTTCAAATTCTTGACACGACACCGGATTTTTATGGCCAAATTTGAGAAAAAAGTAAAATTTTTCATGGCAATTAACATTGTTAAAAAGTGAATTTTTTTCATGGCAACTAACATTGCTTCTTAGTTGTGCTTCATTCGTATTTATGTTTTCTCTTGATAATTGTAGCTTCCTGGAAGAAATAAGCTAATTAGTTGACTGTTTATTCTGAAGTTCACTTTTTCTTGTAGCACTTTCTTAATCCTAGTTTATAATGAGTTGTTCTCATTGTGACTCGTTGAGGATGGTACTACTGCGATTGATATTAACAGCATATTAGAGTTGCAGGGAAGTATTATTCCATCAAGAAGTTCACTTCCCTTTCTTTTCTTCTTCTGATTTTTATGTTTCATAATGTATAAATGAATATGCTTGATCTCTAGTGTGTTCTATGATCAACAACTTTTCAAATCAAATCATCAATATCAATTGCTCTTCATTCAGGTTCATTTCATTCCAATACTAAATTATTCCCCCTTTTAAGAAAAATATGGGGATTTCTATATCTCATACTTATCCTACATGGATCACTAGTTTCATCCTAACTAGTTTGTTTCACTTGTATTGTTCCTTGGCTTCCATTGTGTTCTGCTCTTAGTTAATAGTTAAGTCTGCATTAATTTTGAGGGACTTAGGTCTTCCTATAAGCTTTCCCTCATTTCATTTTAGGCTATGTTATATGAGTTATTTTACTCTGTGGAGTATGAGATATAGAAGGGCTTATTACGTAAATTCCTCTAAGAGATTTCAATATATTTATGCGAATACTTTTTATGGGATTAATTATAGCATATCAGGAGAAAGCGTATGAATTGTATATTTCAATACACTGTTGCACATCTGATTTGTTTATCTTGTCAGTTTCTCAACTCTTGTTTACTCTTGCAGAAGAGAGTGACCGAGCAAATTTTCCTGGATCCTCTAGCTAATAAAACTGGAGATGTATGGCATGTGTTCCTTAAGGGAGATTTTGAGAATATGCTATATGGCTACAAATTTGATGGGAAATTCTGTCCTGAAGAAGGACACTACTTTGACTCTTCGCAGATAGTGTTGGATCCTTATGCCAAGGTCAGATAATTATGAAGTAAGAATGTTTTCTGTCAATATAAAGTCTATGCTTTCTTAGTCAGACTATGCTTCGTATTACAAATGACCTCTATTTGTGTATTTATCTATTATGTTCTTTTGTGCTGCACCGAGTCATTTTTGAACTTTCTTGCAGGCTATAGTAAGCAGAGGAGAATATGGTGTATTAGGGCCAGAGGATGATTGTTGGCCCCCAATGGCTGGCATGGTACCTTCTGCTTCTGATCAGGTAACTTAGTCTCTTACTTAGTGTTCAACATAGTCTAATGTATGATCTGGTGCTTTCTATTATTTTGTTTAGTTTTACTTTGTCCCAGCAAACTCTGGAATTGGCCATAAAATGTTGAAATGTCCACAATCATCAAAAAGCATCTTCATGCTTGCCTTCCCTAGAGAAAAATAGTGTGTGGCGTCAGTACTGCCAACAACTTAGATGAGTTGTAGGGATATATGGTTTTGTTTGTTCAACATGTCTGTTTTACTGTTTGATCTTTGTTATTTTCAGTTTGATTGGGAAGGAGATCTACCACTGAAGTTTCCTCAGAGAGATCTGGTAATCTATGAAATGCATGTTCGTGGATTTACAAATCATGAGTCGAGTGAAACAAAATATCCTGGTACTTACCTTGGTGTTGTGGAGAAACTTGATCACTTGAAGGTGAACGCTTGGTTGTTATAATATTATGTGTTATTATCTGTAAGCTTAGCATATGATTGTTTTTTTAGTAGTAAGTTCTAGCTTAACTGATATTGTTAGATCAAGAACAACTTTTGGATACACCGAAATTTGAGGACATCTATGCATCTACATTCATATATTGTATTGCTAGGGTTTTTGGCCCATATTTTTCTCTCTCTGTAAATGAATACACGAGAATTATAGTTGTGAGAGGAGACACTTTATTTATCTACTTAGGACCATAACAGTAAAAAATTTATAACTGAAGTGCAAGCAGATACAGCAAAAATCAGGAAAGCATACCCTAGGGAAGGTATCTTTACTTAGGGGTTAAGGCTAGAAAATTTATGACCTATTTGGGGATGATGAAAAGGGGCAGCTACTAGATAGAAGTGAGACCTGTAACTGTTAAAAGAGAGAAGGAATTAAAATCGAGCCTCTTTCCCTAAGGCCATGAGACCTTACCTAGTTGGGTTGCTTCAGATAAATGTAAGCATATAAACGGTGCTTCTGAAAGTCTGAAAATTATGAAAGATATCCAACTATTTTAGAAGTGCAAAATTATTGAGGGCATTTAAGAAAACAAATTTGCTTTTGGCTGGAGATCTCCTAGATTGATTAACTAGGCCAAAATGCTTTATCAAAAAAAGAAAAGGCTTAAACAATAAAAAAATAATTATCAATAAAAGAGAAGGCTAAAACAAATAAAAAAATATTGCATAAATATCCCTTTAACTTAGCCTCATTTTACATTTATGTCCTCAAACTTTGGGTGTGCACAAATAGACCCTTAAACTTGTATAAAGTTAAACAAATAGATACACGTATGTGGCATCCAACATGACAATTTACGTCCTACGTGGTATTCTATATGTATTATGCCATGTGTATTATGCCAATTTAAGTGTCTATTTATGCACATCCAAGGTTGGAGGGCATATGTGAAATGAGGCCAAGTCAAAGGGCACATTTATGTTTTATGCCTAAAAAGGTAGACTGAAGCATGAGCATCTCAGATCTGCTTCATTTCGGGTGCTATATAAATAAAATCAACAAAATAAAGTAGTACTATGGGGTGTTGTCAAAATTGAAAAGGGTCAAAGCCCAAGGTCTGGTAGGAAAAGCATGAAACTGTGCAAGCTCTAATACTTTCCAATACATTTAACACATCATTTCTTGAATTTTGGAGTTCATTATAGGAAATGTCAGAATCTGACTCTGAAAAGTTGGATAATTGGTTATCTGGTGGCTCTGTTAGAGTTGTCCTTAATTTAAGTTGAGAATACTTGATAGCACAGAAGCTTTTATTGCTTGCTGGTAGATTATCTGTGTGTAAAATTTAAGTGAAAGTGTAAAGATTTTCTAATAGAAAATGTATATGAAATGAAAATTTAGGAGTCTTGGAACAGCCATATTTTTTATATTTCTACCTCATTGAATTTAATGGTGGCTTTTGATTAAGTTCATTACATTTCAGATTAATTTGACCATAAAGATTTATTCCATGACTGTCAAATTTCACTTCATTAGATTTTGAAACTTCAGCAGCTTTCCTATATGTGATATAGAATAAATTATTTATTGTGCATCTTAAGAGAATTCCATGTTCTGCAGGAACTTGGTGTCAACTGTATAGAGCTAATGCCCTGTCACGAGTTCAATGAGCTGGAGTACTATAGTTATAACTCTGTATTGGGCGACTACAAGTAAATTCTATCTTCACTTTGCAAAGAGTGACTTTCATGCTTTGAACTTATTGGTCTAGAAACATTATAGAAGTTTAATTTGTAAAACCACACCGGTTATCACACATTTAATATTTGAAATGGAAATGATTAAGAATTTGAATTTCAGGTTCATAACTCTCACTTAGATAAATTACTTGCATTTCAGTTCTAAACATGGTATTCGGATTAGCTTATGTCATGCTTGAGAGATCTTTTAAATTCACAAAATCTTGGAAGAAGATTGTTACATTTTACCTGTCTAGCTTTGCATGTTTAACCTTTTCTGTCAGCAAAGTTACTTTGTCCTTGTCCAAAGAAGTCAGAATAGTCTTAGGTTCAGAAAATAACCTCCTGCTCAGCTACCTAGAAATATTCCAACTGAATTAGAGTGGGGAGGACCATAGATTATATCCCACTTTGATGATTCAAGTGATGCATGCAGAAGCCTGCTGTTGTGTGGACTATGTTTCTCCACTAGTTTGATTGCTTTGTGACAAAACCAGTTCAGGTAATCATAAGTTGAATGAATGTTCATTTAATACATAAGTGAGGCTGAATCAGTAGACAACAGTGATAGGAGGTGGTTATTTTTTCCTACTTCTTTGGGTACTACAACTTACCCGGTATATTTCCACAAGTGGGGTCTGGGGAGGGTGGGGTGTACGCAGAACTTACCCCTAATGTAGCTAACTGATGTTGTTCCCTATTTTGATCACGGGATGGGGTTCTTTTATTTTTTTTCTTCGGAGGTGGGGCGGGTGGTATGAAAGTTCTGAAATTAAACTAATTGATGCTGTTCCAAAACCCAATTATTGACATAATTTTATAGCTGGATTTTGTTAATGTGACAAGTCTATCTCATAAAAGACTGATTAAGAATCTCTTCATGTTTACCATCCAAATACTGCTAGATGGCTCAGAAAGGTAAAAAGTCAAATGGGACAAATTGAAGAGAGATTCTATGAGAAGAGTAGAGAGCATACTTTCGAAAGTCCTGAAAGAATAATGTGCAAAGATCGCCAGAATGATCTTGGATGCAGGGATTGTAGACAGTTGATCTGGATGTCTTTTCATTGAGCCCATATCTGAGATATGAACCTGATTTTTCTGCATAGGATTTAGTGCGAAAGTGATGCTAAGCTCTTATGGTGATAAATTTCAGACACTTAAATTTAAAATACTTTAGGCTTAATTAGTCAATACTACTGAACACAGCATAATTGACATCGAAGCGTTTTCATTGTGTCAAGGCTGATGACTTGATAGAAGATGCAAAATGCTAATTATATCTCTTTGGTTAGTGGTATATATCCTTGCCAGTATTTGCTTGAAGATAGTAACAACTGCATGAAAAATAGGCAAAACTCAAAAATATTGGTATCGTTATCAATTTTAATCTTATGGGATATTTATCTTTCTAGGTTTAACTTTTGGGGATATTCTACTGTCAATTTCTTTTCTCCAATGGGAAGATACTCATCTGCTGGTCTAAGTAATTGTGGCCTGGGTGCAATAAACGAATTTAAGTATCTTGTCAAGGAAGCACATAAACGTGGAATCGAGGTGACTCTTACGGGTGAAAACTGCGAGTTTGTTCTCCAAATTTTGGTGTATTCTCTTCTGATTGTTCATTGGCAGGTTATCATGGATGTTGTTTTCAATCACACTGCTGAAGGAAATGAAAATGGTCCCATACTATCATTTAGAGGCATTGACAACAGTGTGTTTTATACGCTAGCTCCTAAGGTATGTTTGTCTTTAACCCATGCACATTTTAGTTTTTTGACTCTTAAAATAAAGTCCAGAGTCTAAGTTGAAGTTCCATATATGGATTCATTTGCTTTCTCCTCAGAATTTAATCATTTTGAAGTTGCTCCACTATTACAAATTGATTCTTCAGATCATGAAAATATCCTTTTTTTTTTATTCGAAAATAATTAAACCCTGCAATTGCTTTACTTGAAAACAAAAAAATAATAATCAAAACCCTGCGGTGTGGGATTCTCCACCTTGAGCTTATTATGTTGTCTATAACTCTATATCACACACTTCATCAAAATCATAACAGATGAACTGGTCATATCCTTCTCAAAAAAATCATAACAGATGAAATTTTTAAGTTGTAAGGCTTCATTTTTTATGACTGTAAGCACTTTGGTGACGGGTAAATGTGGTGCAAACGAGCAGAAACACACTCATCAGCAATGAGCCATGCCTTTCAATCATGTTTCCCTGGTGAAGCACTAAAATGGAGAGATTTGGTTAGTGTCATAAACTGCTGCCCACTGAATAAATTTGAACATAATGTATTATGGCTTCTCACAGAAGTCATACCAAAATACTCATGGGTGCTTGAAATTTGCTGATACTGGCTTCTTTTTGGTTGGTGTTTTTGTATAAAGAATAATAACTCACAAGTTACGGAATTCGTGTATATTTTCTTGCTATACTTATTCCGAGGTTGTTATTTTACATTGTAGAGAATATGTATCTACAAAAGGTTCTTGAATGTGGACCAAGTTGTATTTTTCCCCCTTTTTTGGATAAGGGTGTGTGAACAACGTTGTACTTGGAAAAAGCAATGTATTTTAAACATTAGTAAATATGTTCTTACTTGTAGTTCAATTCGTTAAAAAGGAAAGTCCTATTTGCATGAAGGAATATAGAATTATTGTTTTAAAACATGGATTAACTGTATGATTCCTAGTTAAAGATATATTCATGGCTTTACAGGGTGAATTTTACAACTACTCAGGATGTGGAAATACCTTCAACTGTAATAATCCCATTGTACGTCAATTTATAGTGGATTGCTTGAGGTGAGTTAGATTCAAAATGTCATGTGGTGAATGTCAGTGTATTTCCTAGTTGTTGTTGGTTCATGACAATCATATCCTGCTTAGCCATACGTCAGAAAGATCTCATGGTAAAATAATCATGCAGCAGTTCTCTTAAGACCAGTAAATAAACAAATAAAAATGTCCCATAGCCAAGGTCTTAAACTTTTAGATGAGATGTGGCACCACACAGAGATCCTCCTCTCAACTGGAACTGCCACCGATAGTCATATATTTCTTATGGCTTGTTTTGAGGAAGCTAATCACTCCTGCACATAAAGGGTTTGTATTAAAAATTACTCTAAATAAATTGAATGATCTAACACCCAAGGGTGTGTCTGGTGATCAATAAGTTGGATTGAGAAATGAGAACCATGAAGTCTCAAGATCAAGTCCCAGCGTATGCAAGAACACTAAGTGATTTCTTCCCCTCTGTCCGAATCTTGGTGATAGAGTTACCCGGTACTTGTGCTGGTGGGAGGTAGCAGATATCCCGTGGAATTAGTCAAGGTGCACGCAAGCTGACCAGATATACCACGGTTTATCCAAGAAGAAAATTAAAATGACCTATCTCTATCAAGTTAAGTTCCTAGGTTAGATGACTATACAATTCTGTTTATACCATAGCAAGGAGTAGTATGAAGCATTTTACTAAAGATCGTGTATACTGACCTTCCCTTCGTGTACCCTCTGGCTCACTAGGTTTTACATCCTCTCAGGAAACTACTCATCTTTTACTATTTTAGTTTAACTTTTTTTTCTTTAGCAAATATTGTTTTTTAATGAAAATGGAACACAAACACATTTTACCCACTGCTGTTATAATATCTACGACTTATTTGCTTGACCAGACAATGGTAATTCACATCTCGATTAAATAATATTCTTTTGCAATTCATTGGATTTAACCAGTTTTCTGTTGCAATTTGTATCAGTTAACTGAAATTTGAAGGATAGATCATTTCATGTCTATGAAGGAAATGAAGCTACAAAATAAAATAATTAAGTTGGTTTCAGTGCCTATGTTTTCTGCTTTTTCTTTAAAGAAAACGTCGAATTTTGAAGCATTTATAGCTGAGGTTTCCTTAAGCTTTTCACAAGTTGAATAAATAATATTGTTCTTAGTTCTTCAGTGTGCATCAATTGTTTTATCTTGCGTCTGCATCTAATCTTCAGTCTAATTTTGTAGTCTAAGTGGGATTTTCTAGATGAACTTCTCTGCTATTTTGAAGTCTCAAATTTCTGTGGTTTTAATGCATGGAGTTACCTGTAAAGTCTATAACCTGCATATGAGTCACAAATTTGGCGCTCTAACCATGAAATGTCCTATATTGATAATAATAGAAAAGGTCTACTTTGATCTCTTGACAGATATTGGGTTACCGAAATGCACGTAGATGGCTTCCGCTTTGATCTTGCTTCTATCCTTACAAGAAGTAGCAGGTACTTATGCGTAGCCTCATTCTTTCTGAATGTTGTTGAAAACCAAGCCTTTTCTCTTTGGCTTTTCAGCTCGTGGAATGCTGTAAATGTCTATGGAAATTCAATTGACGGTGATGTGATCACCACAGGCACTCCTCTCACAAGCCCACCATTGATTGATATGATTAGCAATGATCCAATACTTCGTGGAGTAAAGGTTTTTAAGTTTATTCCTGTGTTCCTCTGAGGAAGTAACTTTTATTCCCCTTTTCCCTTAGGAGAAGGACTTGTATCTTTTACTTTTGCAACTGTGGTGGCACCTGAGTTTTGCCACGTTCCTTCTCTTTGGGTGATAAGATGCCTAATCTTTCCTCTTTATAACAGCTAATAGCTGAAGCATGGGATTGTGGAGGCCTTTACCAAGTTGGCATGTTTCCGCACTGGGGTATCTGGTCGGAGTGGAACGGAAAGGTCAGTTTGGAGACATTTTCGGTGACTATCTTCATTTCAGGTTGCTCACGTTTAGGGATATATGAGAACACAGACATCTGGAAAGATAAACTAATTTATTAGAGGTCATCTCATTTGTTTACTATAGGTTTCATGCATACTAAGTAGAGTTCAGCTGTTTCTTCATGGATTCCTGTCTCATAAGCCGGAACTTCATAATGATACCATCTAATTTCGTGGTGTCTCGTATGCAAAGAGAGGTGCATGGATAATAACTCTTGAGAGCTAAGTTGCTTTGACTCTCCAAAAATGTTGCCACACATGTCGGATCCTTAAAAACACACTATTTTTGGAGGATTTGACACGCACCCGTCGGCATTTTTCAAGAGTCCGAGCAACATTGCTTGAGAGTAAGCTTCTTGCTCTTGCTCTGTGATTCTGAGCTTCCTGATGCGAAGAGGAAAAGTATTTTATACTCTGTAGGTAGGTTAGAGTGGATTGGACTTGAATAGAGCGAAATGGATATAGAGGATAGCCCCAACTATTTCGGAAATAATTTGACATACTCTAAAAGAATGAGCAACAATTGAAATTACTTTGTTTCTTTGCACGCAAGTTGAAGACATCTGATATTTTGGGGTGTTGTTAAGTATTACTTAAGTCAGATACATTTTTCTATTAGCTCATTTTATTTTCCCTGTTTTTTAAATTAAGGTAAGCAACATTTTTCTATTAACTCATGTAATTTTCATTATCTTTTAAAAATAAGGTAATAACTTTTATTAAAGCAAGTACCAAGGTGGTACTGCAAAATAAGAAGTTACTAAATTCCAAAGATCACCATAAAGGAGCTGTTCTCCAAAGCTAATTTCCACTCTTATTATATAGAAATTACAGTCTCATCTTTTTGTTATTGAATGTCAGAATTGACGTGATTTTAAGAGTCAATACCTATTATATTCTGTATTCAGTTTTGCAAATCGCTTGGGCATGGCTAGGAATAAAGAACCAATTTAGTTCAAACCCCACGTCTCATGTTAGAGTTTGGCTGCAAAATCTTGGTGACAGCTAGGACGAAAGAAACAATTTATAACCCCATGTTGTAGTTTTGCTGCAAAATCGTAGGAAGTCATGTGATTGCTTTCTGGTGAATTCCTTGCGACCTCAATATTATTTTTGTCTATAAGATGTAGCAGATGAAATAATTCCAACAGTGTGCTGCAACAATTGTCAGACCTTGTGGGTGGGGGGTGGTCTATGACCCATTACCCAAGGTTAATATTTAAATTGGACATTGCTTGCAGATTTCCCTAGGCAAGGCAGTAGATGTTATGATTTTTCTCTCTTCATCTTGTCTATGTAACTTTAGGAGATCACAGCTGTTGTAATTCCCGCCTTCCGCGCATCTTATCATTCCATCTGTTGCAACTATTACAATTGTCATCCACTTTTTCTTAGTAACTCCTGTATACCCTTATCTGTACAACAACAACAACAAACCCACTGCAGTCTCACAAGTGGGGTCCATGGAGGGTGGGGTGAACACAAACCTTATTACCTTTGTAAGGTAGAGAGGTTATTTCCGATAGACCCTTGGGAAAGGGGACAACATCTCTTGTAATTCCCAGCTTTATCTTGTTTTGTATTTCATCAAAAGTTAATTAAGTGTCCTCACAAATTTCGCACTAGTCAAAAGTTATAACTGTACTCTACTTTTTGGCATGCTTGTTTGAAGTGTTATATAATTTCACCTCTATTGAAAATAATATTTTGCCCGGTTAAACTAACTGATTGAAATCGAACTCTGAAAGTTCTTATGAAGATCAGATGCATGTATTATATTGCCAAGGTAGCTATGGCACTGAATCCTGTTATATCTACATATCTTAAAACTGTACAAGTATGCATGAAGCCTAGACGTTCATGTGAATTAGTTGGCATAGTATATGTAAAACAGTTCTAACCTTTTCTTGACCAGGTTAGAATCCTTACAGAATTCATCAATGCCTTGAAATTTCTGCATATAGTGGTTTCTGAGGCAAATCTGCCAAATAATTGATATTCCTCTTGCAATACCTAACACAAAATCACAGAGTTTTTTTCCCAGTCTTCCTAGCTAGTATGATTGCACAAGACCTCAAGGTGAAGGCTGATAAAATCTTATACTTTAGTTGTTGAATGAAAAGTTAAGCTATGTAAAGGCCAAGTTAGATACTAGCCAAGAAGGAATAGATTCAGGTGTGATTTTTATCATAGGTCTCTGAACATAGGTATCAATGCAAGTGGAAACACGTTAATTACAAACTGGAACCATCATTTGATGCAGATTTTTTAACGATTAAGCTTGCATATTTTACTTTATTTTCTGACTATTAGAGTCTCATACAGCTTTTTGCTGGAGAACTCACAGTCGCAGAAGTGGTTAGGGTGGTGATATTGCTGGCCTATAAGCAACTACTTAGTTAAGTTATAAAACTTGACTAAAAAGAATAACAGTTTATACTCAACTACCAAGACCATTCCATGTTGGGTTTTATTTTGAGCTTATCAGCTCTGGAGCTGCAGACTTGTTAAATGTAATATAGGGTATTCAACTGTGCAGCTCTTTAGGTTCGTATCCCCTGTTCTAGCTACATGTCTAATCTACACCATCTGTAAGTTAAGAGAAGCATATCAACTCTGAACTGCACTTTCCACTACAGTGTTTATTCTGTACTTCAATACTCTATTCGAAAGTTACCAAGTGTCTGGAATTTGACATGTAATTAATTGAAATTTGTCCCTTGAAATCAGTGAACACCAAAATGCTATTCTCTGTCAGAACATGACTATCTTCACTAGCCAAACCTCTTCCGAAAATTTCAGGGAGCACATTGAGATTTATCCTAACTGAGTTGGATTTGTTATTTTATTTGTGGGAAGATCTAGCTCAAGTATAGATTTGATATAAGTGGGGGTTTCTCTGTAGATCCTTGTTAGTCAGCGGAAAATGCATTTAACCGTAAATACGATAGCAGCCTAGGTGTTACTATTCAGTTAACAACATTGTTTTCTGATTGCTGTCATTTAGATATTGTTCTCTGTGTATGAATTGGTTGGGGCCTTTCTCTGATGCTTCATCTCTCCTGGACTTTTCCTAATTAACTTTTTCCTTTAAATATATAAAAAGAAAAGGAAATGCTAACCGCTCTCTTGTGTTTTTTTTGTTTTAGTACCGTGACATGGTACGGCAGTTCATCAAAGGCACTGATGGGTTTTCTGGGGCTTTTGCTGAATGCCTTTGTGGAAGCCCAAATCTATACCAGGTATACTATTTTAGAGTAATTTTACCTTGTAGCTGTGGAGCTAGTGATTTCTAAATTCAGTTGGGGATGATTCAGTTCCTTAATAATTGAGCCCTTTGTGTTTATTGGTGTTCAATTAGAAAGGAGGAAGAAAACCATGGAACAGTATAAATTTCGTGTGTGCCCACGATGGTTTTACTTTGGCTGATTTAGTGACATACAACAATAAACACAATTTGGCAAATGGAGAGGACAACAAAGACGGGGAGAATCACAATAATAGTTGGAATTGTGGCGAGGTAAATCACTGTGCACAAATCTATATCTTCTGGATCTTTTCACTTATTTAAGCTGTCTTGAAGCTTGATTTCACACTGTGACAAGCAGATTGCTCTAGTAGTTCAAATGTTATATTTTCCTTTCTGTTGCTCTGAGATTGAGACGATTTATGTCCAACATGGTAGCATCCACATCCATGTGTTAGTGCATTTAGAGGTATCTGTGTTTTCCTTCTGCTAATTCTCTGTAATAATTATTTAGATGTTGTAATTGTTTTTGCCAATATTTTTTCTCGTGGCAGTTCATGTCATCTCTGTGTTTCTTACATTAATATCTGATCTCTGCATGTACTATCTTGTGTGTTGTAATAAATAGCACCAGTTTCTTTTTCTTTTGTGTAACACTGACATCTTGTTTAAATTTGTAAAAGTAGTTTTACTTGATCTTCTTTTAGCATAATATACTATATACTGAGTGGTGTTTTGTGAATGCAGCAAAAATAGTAATCTGGGTACTTTATTCGATGAGAAGGAACTGAGTATTATTTTATAGATTTGTGCTGTTTCCTTGTTAAAATTTCTATTAGTTACTTCAACCAATGAAGTAGTTCTGCAGATTAGATTTATTATAGTTTAGATGCCGCTCAACTTCCCTGCTGAGACTTTTTTTTCTTGATAAGTAATGATATACTTCCCTGCTGAGACTAAGGTTTACTTGAAGTGATATTGAAGGGGAAATATGTTTGAAGTTTTCTGCTCTTACTGTCATGTATTAGGTGTAGCTCTAATATTAAATCTTGACTTAATTTATCACATACCATATCTACATGAAGAGGATTCTATGACGCTTGCTCAGGTGATTTGATATAATTCTGGTATGAGATGTTCCGGCATGAATATCTTCTTGAGAGTGTGATACAATGTTGAGGGCGGTGAATTCAATGTTTTGGGTGCATCCAAAAGGTTTTAAATGTGGATATCAAGAATTGTGCAGTACCTTACCATGATACTCTGTCCTTTTGTTTTCAGTTATAACAAGTTTACTTCTTCTCTGTAGGAAGGAGAGTTTGCAAGTATCTTTGTGAAGAAATTGAGGAAAAGACAAATGCGGAACTTCTTCCTCTGCCTTATGGTTTCCCAAGTTAGTTCAATTCTCCCCTTTTGATGCAATTCAATAGAAAGTAACAAATAAAACCCTCCCTATGTGTTGATAAACAGTAGGATATCTGATGGTCTTTTGCCCGTTTCTCATTAATTTGTATGGAATCTGATAATTCAACCAAAAGTCTTAAGATAAGGAGTGGAACAAGACAATTCATTGCTCTTTCGTTGCCATTCTATACTTGATGTTTGACATTATATAACTTGACACCGGGTTTGCGAGTGTAAGGTGGGTTTAGTAAAGTTTGGTTCTAATACCATAAAAATGGATCTGAGAATCTAACAAAAAAGTGTAGTAGTCCTAGACCTTTATGTACCCATCTGGTGGGCTTTCTACATGGCTATACCCAACTGTGGTACAATATAACTCAACAATTAACTTAAATTCTACGATTTGTGAACCTACCTTTTTTGGTTATAATTTCATGCATTTCTTCTTTTTGTAATGGCTGTTCCTACTCGATATTTGTTTTCTTCTTATAATTAATAATATTTTCCATTTGTGGTTCTTCAGGGTGTTCCCATGATATATATGGGAGATGAATATGGTCACACTAAGGGAGGAAACAACAACACTTATTGCCATGATAATTATGTACTTGTTAACTTCCATTTATACTTCTACATTTCCCAGATGTAGGTCCATTCTTGAGTTCACTGATTGCTACCCCTCTCTGTAGATTAATTACTTCCGTTGGGATAAGAAGGATGAATCTTCATCTGATTTTTTGAGATTTTGCAGCCTCATGACCAAATTCCGCCAGTAAGAATCCATATTGTTTTTTTCCAATGTCGATAGTTCTTTCTCAGCTTCTGAATGTTGTTTGCATGCTTGCAGTGAATGTGAATCACTGGGATTGGATGGTTTCCCTACAGCAGAAAGGCTGCAATGGCATGGTCACACTCCTAGAACTCCAGATTGGTCTGAAACAAGTCGATTCGTTGCATTTACACTGGTATTTCAAGTCTTTTCATTAGGATAGTAGTATGACGTAACTGTCATTTCCTTATCCATCTTCTGTAAGGAACCTTACTGTCAAAGATATATTCCTCTAATCCTAAGTTTCGACTCACTTCTCGAGAGTGAACATCACTAATTTTCAATATTTGACATTTTATGTAATTGTTTTTACTGTGTCTCGTGATTGATTTGTGTGCTTGAATCAAAATGCAGGTCGACAAAGTGAAGGGAGAACTATATATTGCCTTCAACGCCAGCCATTTGCCTGTAACGATTACACTTCCAGAAAGGCCTGGTTATCTATGGCAGCCGTTGGTGGACACAGGCAAACCAGCACCATTTGACTTCTTGACAGACGACGTTCCTGAGAGAGACACAGCAGCCAAACAATATTCTCATTTTCTTGACGCGAACCAGTATCCGATGCTCAGTTATTCATCGATTATTCTTTTACTATCATCTGCTGATGATGCATAGTTTTATTCAACAAGTTAGGTGGAGGTAAAGCATCTTCAGATTTTGTTATATGCAGTGAGGTGTTGCTTTGTAAATAAAAGTAAGAAGCAGGAGAGAACAGAACTGCAAATCGGATAAAATTTGTGAGGAAGAAGCTGATGATTTATAAGATACAACTTGTATTATAATTGCATTTATATAAAATAAAATACTAGTGAACTTGTCTGAGTGAAATAAAATGTATAGTTGATTTCATAGAGGAATGCTTGGTAAGTAATTAGTTGATTTTCAACAAAGTAATAAGTTACTATTTTGAATCGAAAGAAATTATAAACTTATGACAAGAAGAAATTTGTTCTGGAAACGTGCGTTGCACGTTTATTTTTTATCGTCATACAAATTTGTATAGGTCTAATTTAACGTTGATAATTATCAATTATATTATTCTTTTGTATATGTTGTTTTGTGCAAATATAACAATGACAATTAACTTTCTTCATTTAATTCTTGTTATTTGTCTGTAGAATAAAAAAATGTTGAGAAAAATATAAAATTAATTAAGATAATATAGCGTATAGTATGTGATATAGTAATGAACTCTTGCTCTAAATTCAATCATATATTATAAAATTAATAAAGACAACGAATAAATATATATTTACCATGTTAATGAGGGAAAATGACCAATAAATTGATTTTACATAAATGTATAAGAATTATAAGATGATGATACATAAAGTGAAGTGGATTAATATTTTTAGTTCACTTTATATAAGAGATCATTACTAAAAATCTATTAAAAAACGAAAATAATTGTAACCAAAAAACTTATCATAAATAACAAAATCAGTAAACAAAGTGCAAATTTTATACATACAAAAGAAGGGTCTTTTGAACAAGATAACTAAGGAACATTAGTAGAAAATATACAAATAATGACACAACTCACCTTGAAAGAAGTTTCATCACATAAATAAAAAAATAATTAAAAATATTTAAACATAAATTATTTAATTATTGTTTTCAGCCTGTTCCTCGTACTGAAATAATAGTATTTCAAAATCGAAAGGACCATAATGTGTCTTGCCTCCAACATTTTCACGATGAAGCAATATAATTCTTAAACTCAAAACTCAATATTGTATTGTAACAAAATTCAAAAGTAGAAAATGCGTGACAAATACATGACGAAAAAAAATTTGTAAAAATTGCATATGTTGTGAATACAAAACTAATAAGATGATTTTTACTTTGAGTTTTATAAATCATTTGACTATGTGATTAAATTGTATAAATTTTTTCCCTCTAAATTTATAGAATCCTATAAAGTATATGGAAATACACGACATTAATTTTATGGAAGATGAGTAAAATTAATCATTTTTATTGAACTAATTATAGGGAATAATTAATAAGTTAAAATTTTCAATAAAATATGGGAATATAGAACAACTTTCTACTATCAGATTCAATGTATATCATTTAGAAGTCTATCAATT
>NC_028643.1:5171955-5184708 GCF_001406875.1 Solanum pennellii | reverse complement strand
AAGAGTTAGGGGACCATGTATTTGTTCCCTAATGGTCTTAGGGTTGGGTATCCATTTATCATGTCATAATGAAACTAGAGAGCCATTTTTTATAAGAGCAATATACTAGAAAACACAAATAGAAATGAGAAATAACATCAATATATATATATATATATATATATAGATAGATAGATAGATAGATATAGAGAGAGACAGACAGACAAAGTGTATGATCAAATCCCACGATCTGGTCGACGAAAGTACGGAGCTACTACAAGAGTACAAGTCTCAAAAGTAGACCAAAAAGTACAGACTTGTTTAAAATACAAAACGCTAGTCAAAACTATACACAGATAGAGATAAGTCTAACGAGGACGCCATCAAATCGCCCTTAATCTCCGAAGATCTCCACAAAGGCTCGAATCACCGTTGTCGGTTGGCGCTCGGATCTTCATAAAGAAAAAAAATGTCGAGTGTAGGATGAGAATCAAAATAACAAGAACCCAATAGGAATCATAGGCCGACTGAGCTTTGAAAGTAAATACAATATGAAAAGCGAGGAAGTAGACAATGACAAGAGGTCAGATATGAACGAAGAAATAACAGAAAGACTAACTATTGAGCTCACAAATCTAGAAAGAACGAAGTAGTAGAGTAAAACAACTATATAAAACTGAATTGGACCTTATAGACCTATAGGGTACACTAGTGCGCAATTTGAAAGTAAATAACCCAGACGGACCCCATAAAACCTATGAGTACACAGAAAATCTAGAGACAGTACTAACTAAGATTAATGTATTCCATAATTGAAATGGACGACCCCGAACACGAACCGTGGCGAAGGCCCCTCGAAGAACCCAATATATAAAGACACCATGTCAGGACTCGAATCGATCCTAGGAGAGATATGTCAGGGTCTCGAACTGCAACTAATAGAGATGTTCCAGCGTCTCAAACAACAACTAAAAGAATCTGAATGTCTCCAAATCACATGCTCCTCTTCATGCTGGAATGTACCATAAAGTGAAACCACCTTCAAAGTCACAAGGGACCCACTCACACTCAAAATCCAAGACCCGTCTAATATAACCAACAAGGATCGAAATTGCAAAAGAAACACCAACGCCAAAACATATGGGAAGTTATTGATGGACAATTACAAGAGTTGAGTTGTATCCTAGATAAAAATTGATACTATTAGACCCAAGTCAGTTATATCAATCTATAGGGGGCTAAGCATTCCAAACCAATATTGGAGTATTTGTAAGGCATAACAACTCCAAATAGCAAGTCTAAGGCAAACATTTGCATATGCCTAGGCTAAGGCCAAGAATAAGTCACCAATAACCAACAATACAACCAAACATATAGATACCGTAAGGCATGATAAAACAACACAAATGAGGTAGACATGCTCAATTTCCTGGAAAAACTACTTGAGAAGAAGGATAAGGCATGTGTTCTATCCACTAAGCATGATACAAGCTAGAAACCCTGACCAAAACTATCTAAGCAACATGAATTTACCAACACAAGTTCAATATAAGATCGATAATTTGGAGCATAGCTGCCACAAAGTCTTAAAAATGAGTCAAAATATGGGTTAGTAAAAACCACATGTGTTAAGTATGAATATATGCAATAAACCATTTGAAGATATGCCCAAAATGGACTTTTCTTTAACGACATGCTAAGTAATTTTGAAAGCATTTATGCACAAATAAGAGCATATACAAATCAACGATCGCAACAACATAAGATTAATCGGGTCAAATTAGGTGAGTCAAGTCCCAACCCGTTTTTATCCCATATAGGTCCAACCTATTTGAGCCCAAAATAAACTTGGACGGGTCAAGATCCAACCCGACTTTTATTCAACCCATTTTAATATCTCAGTTTTAACCAAACCCGCCCATTAGACACCCCTAAAGAACATCAAGTATTGACCAACATCAATATAATAGAGTAATCATGATCTTAGAAGTCTTACCTATGGCTTCAAAATCTCACCCTCAATTCCACAACATTTATCCAATAATAGTAAATTAAGTAATAACACTTCCAATTACAACAACTCTAATCAAGTATCAATCTTCTTCATAGTTAGGGTTAGGGTATACCCATGAATTCTTCAAGAAATAGATTCAATCCAACAAATACATGAAAATAGACAGTACATGAATGAAATAACATAGTTAACACAAGTCTAACAATCAATACACTCATTACTTCAAATCAATTCATAAGCAAGATCCAAGATTTAGGGAAATTAGGGAAGGGACATGGATCACACGAAATCTCACATCATCAACATCAATTACTCAATAATATGCACTTAATTAGCCTAAGTAATCACCATTCGTCATAATTAATCATCATTTTCAAGTTTGGAAGGAAACCCATTTGTAGAGAAAAACCGTTGAAGTTGGGTGATTTAGAAATTAACTTTGAATAGACCTCATGGGGAAATGACCCAAGAGTGAAAGCATTCATACCTTTTGAAGGCTTCAACCATAAACTTGAGTAAAAAACTTGAGGTATTTGGTCTTCTTCTTCAAGCTTCAATGCTTCTTCAATGCAGGTTAGGTAGAGAGAAGTGAGAGCTTTTGGGTTTTGATTTGGAATTTGATTTGAGTGGGTAAATGTGACTTAAATTGATTTAAAATAAATATATAACCCTCCCCTAAAATATCTAAAATATCCTTCACTTAAGTTGACCTTTTTGTGAAGTCAAACTTGAATTAGAATTTCAGATTTTTCATCAAGAAACAATTCCGCGTCGTGGAGCTTTTTTCGCAAGATTTCTGAAATTAATTTTGAGACAGTAGAGTCCGCTACGTGGACCATGATTTTTGGACCTTGGTAAACCATGTCCACGACGCGGATTTGTTTCATGATAGTGCAATTGCTTGCTGGCTTGGGGCAGCTTGTTTGGCCAATGGTGGGGTCCCTTCAAGGACCCCTAGGGTGGTCCTTAGGGGGTCGGACCCAGACGTTTTGACCCTATAAATATTATTTTACTTATTTAAAATATTTTTACAAGTTTTAAACTTAATAAAACACTCCCAAACCTTCACAAGACCTAAAGACGTTTACTAGTTCAATTGCACTAGTTTTCAAACGTCATGGTCGTCCCTTGACGTTTAGGATCTAATACTCCTAAATCAAATTTACTACATTACTCTAGGTTTAAAAATGTCATTTTAATCCTTTTTAAATAGGTGGGGATCAAGTCTAAGTCATGAAACTTCCAGAGTATTACACCCATGTGGGAAATCCCTAAATTCACTCCGTCAATTAGTCCTATTAAGCTCAAGGAGCTTGAACCCCGAAAAGGGGAACAATCTGATCTCCAAAACGACCCAAAACAGCTCATGCAACAACAAATATCACAAATAACCATATAAGTCTAAGAAGGGAGGTTTAGGACAAGTATTAACCTCCTAGATGAGTTCCCAACACAAAACAAATGGTCCTATCTCGAAGCCCCAAAAATTTGTAGCACTTAGCAATAAAAATAAGCTCAAGCGAAGCTAGAATGATCAGAAATTAACTTTACAAAGTTATAAAATGATTATGAAATTCATGCTAATCACAATATAGTAGGCTAGTTAAATGACCTCCACGATCTGGGGCCTCATAGACGCGATTGCGGTGGCACTGGCCAGAACAACTCTGACCCTTCTCTGAGAACGCAAGACCAGCTAGTTCGTGAACGACAAAGCGTGAGAAGCCCTACACAGTACGAATGATGTTTACACTATCAGTTTCTTTTTACCCACTTCTTAAATTTTTGTAGAACGGAAATAATAGACTTTTGTTATATGACAATTTAAACTTATGTTGTACAAGATAATTCCATAATGCAAATAATTGTCAATAAATATTTTTGTAACTTTCGATGTTTTATTTCAATCATGTGTAGCAAGCTAATCATGAAGGTCTTACTACAAAGAAAGGATTGCTCCAACTTCGTAATGATCCCCCAAACACAACACTTGAGGTGACTTCTTATGTACCTATTGTTTTTTATTTTTTTCTTATGTTTTTGTCGTATATAAATGATCTACTTTTGTTATATCGGTAGTTAAATATGTGTTGAATATGATAATGTAAAATTGAAGATCAATATTTATCATAACTGGCAAAACAAATAATGTAAAAATATTTGTCATAAAATGTACTTACAACTTTTGGTGTCATTATTTCACTATATGGAAAGAAAAGTACACAGGTATATTATTATATATGAAAAAATGTTCTTTCTACATACATAATGTTATTACAAATTTAGAAGCTTTGATAGTTTTTAATATGTCTATGACTGGTCATAGAATATTATATTCTAAAAATATACTTACAGAGTTGAGAATTTTTTTTGGATGGCAAGGTTATATATATTATATATAAACTAGGGAGTTACCAGGTTTTAAGGCATCTCTGGCTCTACATTGTTGCCATAGTTGACCATTACTGCTAGTTCACCAAAACATGCTAGCTTATTATAAGTGGTCCTTATAACTTGTTTAGTAGATACCGCCCCTTGTTGATCATCCTAGACAAGACGGTGTTAGCTTGGTACCTAGTCTTGACAAAAAGTCTGTTACCTTGTTTGCTTGTCGGAAACTATGTCTGACTGGTGGATTCCCTAGCCTCTTCATAAGCAACCTGCAAAGACTAATTTTGTTGTATAAATAGGTTGACAATTTTCTAATGCTTTTATTGCCTCAACGGAGTCTAGCTTAATATCAATAGGGACAATGGAACAATCAACAACTAATTTTAAACCATCGAGAAGAGCTTCTATTTCAATGAATCGAGCCAATGGATATGGGGAGATATGTGGGGTGGGGGATAACTATATCAAACTAGAACTTTTTAGCTATTTAAAAATGGAGGAAGATGTGGAATATAGTTTCATCCTCTCGTCTACAGATAGTGCAAATGGATTCTGGGATAATGCAAAAGTGGTGCAAGTAGGGGTTGGTAGGAAGTCGCACACAACCAAAGGAAAGTTTTGACTTTGTTTGGAATTTTTTGCTTCCAAATCTAGCTACGATGAAACGGGTTGGGAAGGGATTGTTTCATAATATGGAGGACGGATTTGGTGGTGAACAAACTATTTGGGTTGCCCTTCCAGTAGTGCTTGTCGTTGTTCAAAGGATCAAGGCCTAATCTAATGAATTTTACTTTTTCCATGATATTCTGAGGGACGTGATCCCAAATAGAAGAAATAGTAGCATTTTCATATTTCAATGTAAGGGGACCTTGAACTATTTGTCTTAAGGGAGGGGTATTCGAGATCTATCTATGGTACCAAAGGCTAATATATCTACCATTATTTGGGGACCAAGCTATATTATTTGACCAAATAGATTTTCGAGTAAGGAAATTAAGTAAGCTTGTACACACTATAATTTTACTCTTCACTATTTGTCCCTTTTTCCACTTTCCCTCCACTACATAATGAGTGGATATAGTTGTATATTTTTAGCCGAAAGAGATTTCAAATTATTTGGTTGGTTAATTTTGAATTAAATTATTTTTTATATTTTGGCGGAACACAAATGATCAATCTTCATTATCGAAATGTTTAATTCGTGTTGTATAAAATAGTTCAATAATGAAACTCAAAATTATATCATAACTTATGAATTCTTAGTGAAATATTTGTCAATAAATAGCTAACAATCCTGATTTTACTATGTAGTAAAATAATTATGAAGGTGTTACTGTAGAGGATACATCGTTCCAACACCACATGTCAGTGTTGCTTTCTTCATTATTATCGTCACCACCATTTCTTTCGCTGTTAGAGCTGACACCAGCACCAAGTCAGAGTTCTAGTGTTTAATATATGGATTGAGCAACTTTGTATAGTGCTTCCTAGAACTCCACATCTAGTGCATAGTTTATCTAACCCTCGTAAATAATTGTTCGTTTATGCACTATCAAAGATGTATGTTTTTTCACACACACCAATAGGGACCTCCACGCATATATGGGCATAACATCCTCACAGTGTCTCAACTGTACATACATCTGTGAAAAATAAAAATGATTTTTCGGAACTACAAAAATCCTAGACTTTTTGGGAAGTTTCTTGAATAATTTAGTGTAGTCACTTGGATAAGTATCTTGTATAAATAAGTAGATAATCTAGAGTAGAAGATAATGTTACAAGACTTTTCTTGTAGATATTCTTGAGAAATTAGATATGTATAGAGAATCATGGAATATTCTAAATTTTGTAGTATATAGAACCATCCATAGGTTAGTATAAATATGGGTATATTTGTAAAAACAAGCCCAAGAAAAACTCAAATAAAAGAGTTTCTTTTATAAACAAGTTCTCTTTTTTAGCTTCCTCTTCCTTAGTTGAATGTTCTGATATTAGTTAACGATCTTGGGCTAGCAAAAGACTTTCCGAATTATATTTTTCTTTTGCTATTCTCTACATGGTATCAGAGCCATAGTCATTTTTGAATTTTGGATATTATTCAAGATCGGGTTAGGTAGATTCATCTAGGTTGTCCATATGGATTCTAGCGGTCATGTTAGTATAATGGATTGGGGATGGAGTTGTTGAATCAGTCCAATTACAAGGTATGAAAAAATATATGAAATCATACCTTGTGGGCGAGGATTTGTGGGATGTTGTGAATGAGAATAACACAATTTCTCCTGCTGAAGGACCGGGAAATAGTAGCATATACAAGAAGTTGAAGCAGGTTGATGCGAAGGCGGAGTTCATTCTAAAGAGGACAATCTCCTCCGATTTATTTTATCACATTATAAAGTAAAAATCAACTCATGAAATATGGAGGACCCTCGATCGTTTGTTCATAAAGGAAAATAAAGCTTGACTATCGATAGTGAAGAATGACTTAGCTAACACCACTGAAGGTACTCTTTCTATGTCTAGTATTTTTTAAAGATTAAGAACTTATGTCGTAGATATATTTATTGAATTCGGAGGAGGCTATTTCTGAAGCACAAATAAGAAGTATAATCCTTAGTGGGTTGAAATCTGAATATATTTTATTTGTGACGTTAATTTAAGGATGGAATCAACAACTATCCTTGAAGGAATTTGAAAATTTGTTGTCGTCACAGGAATCACTAGCCAAGAAGTTAGATATTGTGTTTTATGGAGAATGAGATGCTCTTATAGCCGCCAAGAGAAACTATAAAGGAAAAATAAGAGATGTGTCACACTCTCGATCCTTAGGTGGTTCACACTCACCTAGAGAGAAGGAAGAGCCTTCTAAATATTATGGTAAGAAGCCTCTCAGATGTTATCGTTGTGGCGAAGCTAGGCACATAAAAAGATATAGACGAGCCATATGGCTAAAAAAGTTGTTGAAAAAGAAGAAGAATGGGGAAAGTTTTTAGTATAGTTGAGGCTCGAGCAACTATGGTTTCTATCAACCTTGAAAGAGATTGGATCGAGGATCCAGAATATAATGCAGTTGCCCATGTAGAGAAGCAAGACACTGATGTAATCGATATGAAGCAAGAAACTCTTGAAGATGTTTATACTGGTGATATGGTAGCTTCCATCGAAGAAATAAAGGAAGTAAATTCAGAACAAGCAACGCCTGGAGCTATATATACCAATGGTGATCTTTATGGAGAAAGTATTGACAAAGATATATGGGAAGTTGATGTCTTTGATCAATCCTTAGCTATATCGAGGCCAGTCATTGACTCAGATCAAATATTGGAAGCAAATGGAGAAAATGTTGATCAAATATATGGAGAAGCTGACCCTGAAGACCAAATTTCAGGTGAAGCGATAGACGGTATAACTTTCCAAAGCTCAAAAGATGATAAGTAGGTAATTGAAGAGCACAAAAGGAAATTTGATGGTTTATCCTACTATGGTGTCGAGGCTTCACAAGAAATAGATGAAAATATTATCACCGATTGAGATGAAGAGGCTATTAATAACGAAATCCCTCAATATATTGAATTGCATCAAAAGAAACATTTTCTAAAATTTTGAGCATCGAAATTTCAAACTTTTTCATCTAAGATTTATCTCCAAATAGTACAACTGCAAGAAAGCTAAGTTTAAGAAGAAGTTTGAGAACTCAATACGGAGATAATCTACGTGGATCAACTTACAATGAAAAATCTTTATCATTTGGAGAAGGAAGAGGAGTCCGGAAGATATTGTTGAGAATTTTTACCTAGACGTGGCTCAAAGCTTCATTTGACCTCTTCCACGACAAGTGTGGGGTAGTTTCCAAAAAATCACTTTAAGGGGGAGTGTGAAAAATAAAGATGCTTTTTTGGAATTACAAAAATCCTAGATTATTAGGGAAGTTTCTAGAATAATCTAGTGTAGTCACTTAGATAAATATCTTGTAGAAATATCTAGAGTAATTATATATTTATAGAAAATCATGGAATAGTCTAGATTTTGTAGTATGTAGAACCATCCATAGTTTAGTATAAATATGGGATGATATTGTACATTTGTAAAAAAAAACACCAAAGAACAACTCAAATAAAAGTGTCTTCTTTCATAAGCAAGTTATGTTTTCTAGGTTAACGATTTGGGGCTAACAAAAGGCTTCCCGAATTGTACTTTTCTTCTGCTATTCTCTACTGTCTTTACTAACCTACCAAGTTTTCCCCCTACCTCGGCTAGGATTGTGTGCTCGTAAAATTCCATTTGTAGCTCTCGAAGTCTAATCCACATTGCAGATTTCATTTATTACTCATGGCTCTAAATCTTGTTGGTTTTCCTCCATTGTCATTTCTATTTAAGATAGTTTAATATTGAAAATCAAAATTATGCAATAACTTGCGAATGTTTTGAAAACGAATTTTCATAAAATATGCTTACTTCTTATATTGTCTTATTTCACTGTGTAGAAAGAACAGGATAAAGCTATTAACACTGAAGAGGAAATACCGGTTCATCTCCGTAATGCTCCCTCAACTAAGGCATCCGAGGTTGTTTTTCATATATCTCTTTCTCTCTTTTTTTTTTATCATAGAGAAATATGTTATGAAAGTATTTGATCTTCTGAAAGTCTGCCATTTCAACCTTCCCATTAGTGAGGGATTTATCAGTAGTCTCTAAACACACGATGAAAAAAGTCGAACGAACATGTTGTTAACTACTGGATCCATCAAGATTTACTCCCATTTCTACTTATCCTTATGGTAAATTGGTAACCATATCTCAAATGAAAGAGTATTCTTCCATAAACAAGTTATGTTTTCTAGGTTAATGATTTGGGGCTAGCAAAAGGCTTCCCGAATTATACTTTTCTTCTGCTATTCTCTACTGTCTTTATTAACCTACCAAGATTTTCCGCTACCTCGGCTAGGATTGTGTGGTCGTAAAATTCCTCTGGAAGTCTAATCCACATTGCCGATTTCATTTACTACTCATGGCTCTAAATCTTGTTGGTTTTCCTCCATTGTCATTTCTATTTAAGATGGTTTAATATTGAAAATCAAAATTATACAATAACTTGCAAATGTATAATGTGAAAACTAATTTTCAGAAAATATGCTTACAACTTATATTGTCTTATTTCGCTGTGCAGAAAGAACAGGATAAAGCTATTAATACTGAAAAGGAAATGTTGGTTCATGTCCGTAATGCTCCCTCAACTAAGGCATCCGAGGTTGTTTGTCGTATATCTCTTCCTATTCTTTTATCATAGCGAAATATGTTATGAAAGTATTTGATCTTCTGAAAGTATGTTATTTCTGCACTGTGAACAAAGTCTAACAAACATGTTGTTAACTACTGGATCCATCAAGTTTTATTCCCATTTGTACTTATCCTTATGGTAAATTGGTAATCATATCTCAATTAACAACAAACATGTCTAACATCTCAATATCATATTAAGTTGAAGACTTGTCTCATATGAAAGTTCAAAACATTCGGTAACACATTGACTTTATTACTCATTGTACTGCTGTCGAACTACCAGACTCGTCATTTGATCAATCTACAATCACATCATATTGATCTCCTGTCTTATTTCACTGTGCAGAATGAAAAAGGTAAATCTATTGCTACTGGCACTGCAGAGGAAAGACCGGTGCATAAACTGAAAAGGGTAACATATTGATCTCTTTTTTTAATTATTATTTTTTATCATAGAGAAATATGTTGTAAAAATATTTACTAGTTTTGTCTTTATAATTTTTCAGCCGGGAAGTGTTGAGCATTTGTGGGTAAAGAATTATTATTCGTTCCCTTCGACTGCTTATCGGAAGAATGAGAGATTCTAATTCAAACATACAAGGAAGATCTATGGGGTCTATTGGTTTATGTTCCTTTAATTTATCTTATTGACGTTCAATCTCTAAGGCGGGTTTTTCGCTGAGAACGGAATAGTGTTTGTGGTTCGCTATCAGTACTTGTTTTAGAGAGACAAATGCAATTTCGGGGTCTTTCCCTAGCCCTCATTATATTTTATGGTTTCTGCAATATGTTTTACTCCTAGTACCTTTATGTTTGGTTTTGAATTGGAATTATTCTGTTCAGTATCATTGAATTGGAATTAAAATATTTTGTGTTTTTTGGTGGACTACTACTACTCTTCTTTTTCTCCGTTTAAGATTGGCTTTTAGTTTGGTTGTAGTGTGTGTCTGTCGGCACAATGGAATGTGTAACCCCCTGCTATTTCATTCAACAACGTTTGTTCCTTTAATTCATAGAACACAACAGCGAGGTCTTGTTCTGGCAAAGATAAATTTAGTCTATGTATTCTGCTCATAAATCTGCCTTTACTCTCCTCCCGGATCTTCTTCATAATTTCCATCGGTCTGACTACTGCTTTGTTCCACAATGCTCCATTTCGTGCTTGCCAAATATGATATATTAGAGCTGCTATTATTGCTCGGATAAGTGCTCTGCTGATCTTCCCTGTGGCTTTCCTTGCTAGTTGCCTCCATTCCCTGTGGTTAGTTCTTTGTATATTCAGTCCCATCCATTCGTGTACCGCCATTAAGCATTTCACTGAATACTCATATTCAAAGAAGAGACGTTCCTATACTTTCTGGTTTGCACCCTCACAATAAGCTATGTATACGTATCTGCAAGTTTCTTGATGTATTCGAGATCCTATAAATTTAAGAATTTTTTGTAATTTGAAAAAATAATAGGTATAAAATATAACTAGCTCTTAACACTATGAAATTTATGCAATCTTTTGCTTTTTTTAAAAAGCGGTCTTGTTTTTATGGCCTAATACTGCAAATCTACTTGGATAGAGTATAGAACAAATTAACTTAATTTTGAGTTGATACATTTCGAGATACATGTATCTGGACGTACCAAAATCTGGTAAGATTCATAATATTACAACATGGTGTGTATTTAAGTAATTTGATTATATACTAGTGAGATTATTGTAAGTTACCCTTGAATAAAAAAAGGGTCCATGGGTTGACCCTGCCCAGCCTCAATCAAGTCTCAAGGATCAAGGGTTTATATGGGATGGATTTATAAGCTCTATTTTTAAATAGACTTGAAAAAATTTATTTCAATCCTACTTTAATAACGAATTGGGTTGAATCGTCTTCATGAGCTAAGCCCATTTTGACGGCTCTAGTTTTAACAATGAGGCAAACAGATCAAAATTAAGTTTAGGGCTAAAGGAGGGATGTATATCATTTGTTATATGTTGCGAACACATTAATGTTTTGTTCCTGAACAGATATATTTTTATGATAAAATAATATACTATCTCATAAAAGTCTTTGTTAAGAATTTTCAAGTTACACTAGGGTTATTTAACGATCCTTTCATGCATTATGATAGGTATGAAAGAAAAAATAAATTTCAAAAGGGACGTTCTTTGATGAATAAATGAAAATTTTACCTTGTCAGTGTTTGATAATGTCATTTTTCTACCTACTTTCACACATGAAGGATACACATATATAAATCAATTATCCAACCATAGGTTATCTTTCAACTCTGACTATATCAATTAACAACTGTGACTAAATCAATTAATGATACGTCGTTAAATTTTAGAAAATTCAGTCTAACCAATAATGTAACTCTATGGCGGAAAAGTAAAAAAATAATACCAAGTAGTTTTGATGATTCAATTAATCTTATTATTACTTGAGGTAATTATAAGTTACTTCGACTGAAGTTCTTTTTAATAAATATATGTAAATAATAAATTTTGAACTTAATAAATTAAATAAAACTATAATTAAAAAAATTATATTACTTCATAAAATTCTAATCATGAATCCGTCTCTGAAAATGATTCAAAAGGAGATAAAGAGATGAGATTGTTTCACAGTATGTCATATAAGAAACTTACATTGTTTATTGTTTCTTGTTGAGACTTCTAATCTCATTATTAATTAGAAAACGTAAGACTTCAAATTAATTCAGCTGATATGCTGCTATCAAACATCATATATATTTCTGTCTCAAATAAATTGCATGTTTTGGTTTATAAAATTTTAATTTGAGTTATTCTTAAATTAAAATTAAATAAAATCAACTTAATTCTCTTATTTAGAATTTAAATATTTCAAATTTATATGATAAAGTAGTGAAAGCTACAACCATTCTCATATTATTTTGATTCTCAAAAAAGTAAAACATGACAATTAATATGAATCCGAAAGTGAGTGCTTAATTAATTTCTCAGCTCTTTCTATACACACATGCCTATTGTAACGACCTGTTTAGTCGTTTTGAGCAGCAGATTTTATTTCTGGAAAAACTGGCTGAGACGACGGACCCCACGACGGACCGTC
>NC_028643.1:5164685-5165205 GCF_001406875.1 Solanum pennellii | reverse complement strand
TAACGGAATGGCAGGACGGACCGTCACAGGCGTGACGGGCCGTCACAGACTCTTGGTGAAAATCTAGTCTCTGAACTCTATGACGAAGCAGCAGGACGGACTGTCGCAGGCACGACGGCCCGTCACAGACTGCGTAATCCCAGGCTGGGTCGGATTTCTGCTTAGTAATTTAAGGGGCGTTTTGGACTATTCCTGCTTTAATTATAAAGTTAGTGGGTTAATGTTAATAAGTCTAATTACTTGGGGGTTAAAAGAGGTAACCTTGAGTTAATTAGTGGGATTTATTGCGATCTTTATACTTAATTATATGCTAATTAGGGTAAAAGAAAGAGGGTTTGAATAAGAAAAAGAAAAAGAACAGAAAGAGAGGGAGAACGAGTAGAGAGAGAGAGAAACGAAGAGGATAGCAAGGATTTTGGGAAGATAGCTTGTTGATCGCGATTCTTCGGTGGAAGTAGGTTATGGTTTATGCTATCCGTAGTAAACTCTTAATAGCGAATGATATGTATTGGGTAGTATT
>NC_028643.1:5128385-5159052 GCF_001406875.1 Solanum pennellii | reverse complement strand
TATTTTATTTTTAAAAAAAACATATAAATAACTTATTGATAAATCATTCTTCTAGCTTCTTTTTCTCTAATTAAATATAAATTTAGAAATCATAATTCTACCTGGGGAAAAAAATTAGGGTCAACTTGAAGTCAATATTAGCAAGAACATAGATAGGAAGAAGTATCGTGTATTAGGTTAGAATGTTAGTAGGGGTATAATATTATCTTGCTTTGTGAATGTATAGGCTTATTATTAATTAGTGCATGTCGTAGTATTAGTCGTACCCTTATAGTTCTTATTATGTGTTGTTTGTCGTATTTCGCAGGGGTAGAGCTACCTTTCTCCGAGGAGTGTCAAGGAACATCCCTTTTCTGAAAAACTTACATACTATATAGATATCAAATTTTGGTTAAAATATATATATATATATATATTTGCGATGAAAAATGATTGCAAATGTTATTTGCGATGGGGAGGTGTGGGGTGGATTGAGCTTAACCCGCACAAATGTTTAACGTACCCCACTCCGTCCACACAACAATCTTTGTCATTTCTGTTGGGTTTTAGCAAGTGTGAATGGGAAAAGAAAAGAGAGAATATGAAAAGTGAGGGAACTACTTTGGAGGGAAAATGAAAAGTCATTTGCAAAGTGCAAATGAAAAGTCATTTCTTATAAATTTGCAGGTAACAGTAACATTCCGAAAAGTTGTTACTCCTTCCGAAAAGTCGTTACTTTTCGAAAAGTCGTTACTTTCCAAAAAGTAGTTATTTTCCTAACAGATACAATTTTTTGAAAAGTTGTTATTTTTTCCAAAAGACACAACTTTCTGGATAAAATGGGTCTGAACAAATTTCACTGAACAGACATGTTCCTTGCTGAAAATGGCTATAAAAGGAAGTCAATTTTTGATTTTTTAATCACTGAAAATTTTTTCTTTCTCTGCATTTATTTTTCTCTCAAATAAAATCAAAGTGTCGATCGACTCTGTGTGACTTGTTGCTGTTCTTAAGTTCGTTGAAGTTAAAGAAGTTTGAGGTACCACTATTTCTTTAACAGGTTTAATCCATTTTATCTTGGGAGAAATTAATCCATAACCTTGGGTACAGTGAGGGAATTAAATTTCTTAAGGACACACAGTAGTTTCTGTGGACTCGGATTAATTCTTGTATTTTATATTTTTCTGCTTCATCTTATTTCTGTTTCTGTTTATTAACCTTATAAATACAGGTTATTGTAAGAATAACAATTTCAACCCGCTTTACTCCGCATGAATTTTTCAATATTTTTCTTTTTTCAATTAAGTTTAATACTAAAAATAAAATTTTTATAAATAAATTTATTTTCTAATTAAAGTTGTATTGAAAAATATGTAAGAAATTGTATTAGTTTTAATGTAACCATTTTCAATTACATTCTTGAATATTTTATATTAAAATTATTATTGTAATAATTTTATTTCAATGTTTAACAACTTTGAGCGATAGCAATGGCCATTACCAAATGATCACACATTTTTTTGTCATAATGTAAAATAAAATCAAATTCATAAAACTGAATATTCACTCTTTTTAAATTAGAAAGCATTGATTCCCTTCTCACTTTTTTTTTTTCGAAAGACAAGAAATCGATCAGTATTACTCTTAATTGAAAATATCTTTTTAGAAATTGATTCAACTGTTAACACTAATATATGTTATCATATAAATATATATTTAAAGAAACTTTCAATTGATATTAGTTTGAATACAAATGTATGCATTTGTTACGAGATTTGTGTATTTTTATCCGGAAAGGGTGTTCTATCACTCTTATAATATCTGATAAGTATGCAATAAAATAATATCGCAAAAGTATTTATGCATAGCAAAACACTATGAGATAAGGAGTGGGGATTCAGGGTAAAAAGGTGGACGAGTAAGGAGGAGACAAAGAACTTGGAGCGTGTACTTACGAAACCTATTTTTTCTACTTTTATAAGAAAAGTCATTTTTTTTAAAAAAATATTATTTTATAAAAATTAAGTATTTCTCAAAATATATGGATTAAAATCTTCCTTAGTAAGGGTTCTGAAGAATAGTTTTATAAATTAGCAAAACCACTTCCAATTTTGGGTGGAAGCGTTAAAGAGGAATAATTGTAGAGAGAAGAGAGTAGTGGAAGACTGATGATTTTATTTATGAGGGGAAGCCCTCTATTTATATACAAAAATTTCACACTTTTGGCCAAAATGGCCGACATCTACTTTACACTTGGTCTTTTTACATTCGACCGACGCAAAAAACAAAACTTAGTGGCATATCTTTATTATTGGCCGACACTAACACTGTTTACTTTATGACTTTTTACATTATTGGCTTTTCAGCCAACGCTATACGACAAAATTAAAAGATTCTTACTTTATACATATGGCTGATATTCAGCCGACGCAACAATAATAATAACAACAATAATAATAACTTTTTTTTTTTCCACTTCCATCTTTATAATAATTTTTTTAAAAATATATGTCACTATAAGAATAAAATCCTTGTTAATTTTATTATTAGATTTGTTGACTATATGTTTTAATTAACAAATATAAAGACATTGAAGCCATTGATTTTAGTGGATTCCATTAAAGAAATTAATTGGGTAAAAAACTTATGTTTAATTTGTTTGGAATCTAAATCTATATAGATAATATAACAAGTAAAACTAATGTAATATTTTTAAATTATTATTATACATTTACAAAAACATTTCATAATGCTGACTTTTAGAAAAATGGGACTACAATAAAGCTATATTTTATTTCATTTTCCTATTTTGGAAGTATATTTCTTTTTCATTAGTTGGTATATTTCTCAATCGTTTAGATGTAAATGTTGGTCCCATGAATAAAACAAGAAGAGAAGAACATCTATACGGGAAAAAAAAAACCAAAAAAGGATTTTTAATTGCATATATCTTTTATATTAACGGGTTGATGACTGCTTGTCAAATAATACTTTATCCGTTTATTTTTATTTGTCATTGTTTAATTTAGCACACTTATTACGAAAATAATTATTGGTATAAGTATGTTTATTATACTATAAATCCCTCTTAATTGATGTGTAGTATTAATTGTATTTAATAATAAGGATACAAATATGAAAAATGATAATTGTATTTCCTTGATATGTTAAAAATGATAACAAGTAAAATGAAAATATATTTTAGGAATAAATAACAACTAAAAATGAATGAAATGAGTATTAATATCTAGCTGTATTTGCGATTAATATCACTATATCGTTATGTTGCTGTTATTTTTACTGAAACTTTTACATAGTGACAACCTATACATAGATTGATAGATAGAAATGTCAATTGCATGCATGTAATGCTCTATACAAATATTTAATTTATTGCTTAGGGTAAAAAAATAATGTAAAATATTTCTTATATTTAGTCAAAAAAAGAATGAAGGATTAGACGGGAAAGAGGTATGTCAAGGGGTGGTGGCAAAGGAATTTGCCTGATGAAAATATTGGATTGAGCAGGGAAGACAAATTAGGAAAGATGATGCCAGAGATTTTTTAATTTCTCTTTTATATGTTTAAGTTATAAATTTTTCTGTTAGAAAAAAAAGTTAATTTTTTTCTAATGATGACATCTCCATTTTGATTGGTCTGCCAAAATAAGTTTCTGGCTTCACGCGCTGCCTTAGACCTGTAATACATATTCTCTGTAACCAAAAATACTCTGATTTATTAATATAAATATACCTCACCGTCGTGGAAGTTTATTTACGGGGTGTTACCACGAAATATTGGGTTTTCTCTTTCTCTCTCTAGATCTCTCATCTCTTTTCTCTTGAAAGTTCTTGTGTTCTTCATTCATCTAGTGTGTGTGCGTGAATTCGATCCTAACAATACACTCATGATGTCATGTCACCGAAAAGTATTTAATAGGTATATGTTTGAACAGTAAAGGTGCTCAATAGGTATACTATTAAATTGAGGTGTCTAAATGAATTATGCGGACAACTTTAAGGGTCTGCAGATGACTTAAGCCAATTAGTAATGAGATGGTTTAAATGAATGCATTAACATGGTTAAAGACTCAATTGTCCCTCCAATATTTTTTACATCTTTTTCACTATAATTGTAGAGAGTATCTTTGTAAATAATTTTTATGCAATACATGTTGTTTTAATGCATACCAAGCCATGTATTAAAATAATTTACGTATAATTCGCAAGAGAGTTCTTCTCTTTCCGTAGGGCTTTGAGTCTGAGTCTGAGCTCTGCTTCTCTGAGTGGAGTGTCTGTTGGAAGTTTTTTCTAGAACCTTATAAGGAGTTCCTTGCGCTCCTATATAAATTTAATGCAAATATAACTAATTCAAGCATTACTAATGCAAACATTATTAATTTACCCTATTTAATATTATTCTTATACACTTTACCAAATGATCCCTTGGTAATACACACCTTTATACACAATATTGTCTAACTAATGCAAGCTATACATAGCATAAAAATTGTAGCAAGCAAGGTATCGTTCATACACAAGACTAATACATATATTATTTTTGTTGATACATTCTACCAAATGACTTGTAAGTGTAGAAAATAAAAAGGTGTGTATTATAGTCAATTACTCGTTGTAAATTGATATGTAAAATGTCTTTGCCGTAGTAAATTTCTCCACACTTGGCACGATTATGAAAATCTTATATGATTTACGAATAATTTGTTAAACCCAAAATTACAAGTACTTACTAATTAAATTTGTATTTTTTTAAAAAAAAAAAAAACTAAACAAATAAGTTTATAGATTCAACCCATATGTATTTTGTAAAAATTAAAATTAAATTAACAATTAAATCATCATCAACATTTTATATATAATGACAAATTAACAAATCAAATTAAATGTTAATAACCACACTTTGATTTAATTGTGTGGTGTAGCGAACTGTTTGCCAGTCACCTCTCTCCCTCAAACTCTCACTCGCCACATTCCCTCTCTCGCTCGCCACCCTCGTCTCTATCGCTTATACAAACAGAAACGAAATGTATAAATTGTGTTTCTTTTTGTATAAAGCGAGAGAAAATTGTATATACACATGCAAATACGTATATCTTCGTCCTATACACTTATAATTATATAATATTAAAATTCCCCTGCGCAATTTTCTTTTGTCTTTCTCTCTTTCTAATTTTATACATACACAAATTATACAATTGATTTGTATACAACTGCTTTCTTTGGTATATGTATAGCGAATTATAGAATTGGTTCTTTGTATATGTATATCGAATTATACATATTTATGTTTGCTATGGAGTGCAATTATGCAAACTTTGCTATAGTAAACAAATATAAATTTTGTGTTTGTTATATGTGCAAGTTGCTCTACAAAATATTTGTCACGTTAAATAAAATATACAAGTTACTTTTAAAAATATTTTATCTTTATTTTAAAAAATACTAACTATTCTATTAGGATCTTTTTTGAAGCTCTTTCAACTTTCATGGGCAAAGTGATTATGTTAGAATGTGTTATGAGTTCACCAGTGATAACTGGATCAGGTCACTCAATAAAATGATAATATGAAAAATAAATAATAACTCAAAGTAAATCAAACACAATAATTTTATGTGAAATCTCTTTACTCAAGGAATATGAAACAACGACGTGAGTATTTATCTACAATTATTTAAAGATCTTAGCAACAATTAGATGTTAGGGGTTGATATTTCAGAACCAGCATTGACCAAAATATACATTCATTTTGTGTTTATGCGTTCATGGAAATATGTTGATTGCTAAGAGACTGAATAAATGGAAAATGTGTTATCTCCTGTATGAATGTAGATTCTACTTGTGTGTTAGTGCAAATGTTTTTATGAATATAGGGACATTGAAATTTTGTAGTACTCTATAAGACGTGTTTAATTTGAATTGAGACTCTAGAAGGTGTATTCAGTTTATAAAATTAGAACACTTGAAGGCTACTCAACACTAAACCCTAATATATGCATATATAAAGTGTATTAAATTCTCTTAAAAGGTACCTCGAAAATTCCATAAAGAGATCAAAATCTTGAATATTCCGTAAATTGATGGAATATTCATATAGAGGTCAAATCTAAATCATCTCAGTTCGAGAAATACGCTACTAACGGCCCTCGAATAATGGATAAATCTTATGAGAGGAGAATAAAGGAGGAACAGAATTGTACCCGCAATCTTAATGAATAAAATCATGTTTCTTCTTATTTTATTTGTGATTGCAGTTTATTTTCTGTCACTTTAAAATGTATTGCAAATACACTTAGTTGATGTGTGTTTCTATGGTAATCAATTGTAGAATATATTACTAATGCTGATTGGCCAACCTTCTATCACTCCACAATCATGGATACACACTACAACAAATATGATATATAACTACAAAATTGTTAGATACATCATTAAATTCTTCACTAATTATTTATTTTTAATGACAAAATTTACTTTTCGTGCTTAAATATATGAGACACATAATTTTGGTGACGAAACATAAAAATTTGCAAATTTTGTCCATTAAAGTTTTCACATAAAAATTAACTCGCGTCATTTGTTAAGTAGTGTTAGTAACGAATTTAAAGTCACCAGTGAATCATTATTTCCTTACCAATAATGTATATGATTCATGATAAAATTTGCCTTAAATTTATTGATTTTTGGACTCAAAAAATTTCTTCCAAAAATATGTTGTTACAATATCAACAAATTAAACCTCGTAGTTAAATATTAAGTTTTAGCAATAAAAATTTAGATTTAGTTAAGACATTTATTTTCGTCACTAATAATAAAAATAATTGGTTGACAAATATTTTATCGTCTCTAATCAATATGTGATTTAGTGATAGCAAAAAAATTGTCATAAAATATGTAATATTTTCAATAACGACAACTTAAAATTTATAATAAATAATTAAATTTTTTGCTACAAATTTCTTTTACAGCTAAATATAATTTTTTAATTACAATTATTTATAATTACAAGTGACAACAATAATACAAGTACCAACATCTAGAATTGAGACTAAATGTGAAAAAGGAAATTTTATCTTTAGAATGCTATTGAATGCAAGAATGATTGTAAATTTACTAAAATTGAAGCAAATATCTTAGATATTAATTATCTAAATCATGGTTAGATCATAGATATANGTTTTATTTTAAAAATATACTATTATTTGTTTTAAAATGATGTGAATATGACTCGGTTTCGAAAAATCAATTAATCTTATTATTTAAGAAAAATTGACTTTCCAAATTAAGGAGTCGCCACTCAATTTTTGATAAAATCAAGAAAAATTTAAAATTTTCAAAGATTCAAAACAGATAAAATCAATTGAAAAAGGTTCGAAGTTCAATGTACATCCCGAGAAGGTGTTAGGCCCTCGGGATGCCCGCTAACTTGCGGTTGACCGGCTATTTGACTAAATGACTTTTAAAATAAAAATTTTTAACTAAGTAAAGAGAAAATTCATTTTAACATATTTATTCCATTTTTTATTTATTTCTAAAGGAAAACATCTAAAGGAAATTAACTTAAGGAAAACTAAATGGTGATAAAAGCAAACAAAATAAGTAAATAAAATAATAAAAAATGGCTGCCCTTTAGGAGATTATTAAAATTCTACCAAAATATTAATTAATTCAAACAAATAATAAATAAAGAAGAAAAATAATATTTGACTTTGGGCTAGATACCCAAAATCATTAAGTTGGGCTTTGGCCCACCTGTCCTATATTGAACTATTTAAATTTGGGCCCTTTTCAACAATTCAAATCCTGCAAAACAAATTAGCCTTTGGGCCTATTAAAAACTTTTGCTGAAAAGGGCCCTGGCCCGTTTCCTGTAAGAAATAAGAACTATAGACAAGATGTATACTACTGTATACGGTGTATATCCAATCCATTTTTTTGGACTTTTGAGCCCTGAACTGTTTGAATACACATTTTCCGCTATTTTCCTTGTATTTTCCAAATTATTTCTGCGTATTTGTACCTGTACCATTTTTAAACCTGTTCAACAATTGTATATCGTCGCCCAAAAAATGTATACCAATGTATACGGGCTGTATCATATGCACGTATTCATTGCCTATTTCTGTATTTTATCTGAAATTGGCGTCCCTGAACGTTAACCTGCCATTCATATTTTTTACACCTATTTAAGGTATAGCGTTTCTGTATATCAGTGTATACAGTCTGTATATCAGCCTGTTTTTCAACTTTCGAAAGTTGAAAGCTCCTTTTCAGCAGTGTATCTGGACTGCTATCAACCCAGATTTTGGATCTTTGCTTCCTGTACGCCTTTCAACCTGTATATCAGAGTATAACATGTGTATATAGCTGGTATACAACTTTCTTCAACACCAGCAAACTGTAATTTTTCAGCAGCCTCTGCTGGTTTTTACGACTTGTACATCCTTTCAGGAGGTTGACTGACTCGGGAAGGGTGTTTTGAGCCTTTGTGGCTCAACGAGAAGGTGCAAGGAATTGGAGTGAGGTCCATGAGGACTCGAGAATAGTTTTACATGCAAACAAACAAGACAAAAGAAAAGGAATTAGGAGGGTAGAATTCAATATCACATCATAACATTAATGTCACCCGTAAACAAAATAACTATGATAATCCATGCGATTGACATCAAACAAACCCAACTAGAAAGCAAGTCGGAGACGGAGCAAGACATAACTTAAACAAAATCCTACAAACTTCTGCTATGCATGCTTGAATATATGAAAGCAACAACATATAGCTTACTCGAAATTTCAAAAACAATACTTCAAAATCAAAAATGCAGAAATGGAACCATTAAGAATGAAGGAAGTGAGCTGCAAAATATGAAAGGAAATAACTACACAAGACACAGACGAATTTTGATCACGTACAATCCAACTATCAATCAAACTAGGCAAGAAAACAGTTCATTTAACTCGCTATAGGACTTCGGATTAAGACACTCAACTACAAAGGCCACTGTCCATGAAGGTGTATATGCTCCTATTAAATAGTCCTCAAATGACTCATTTATCTTTCCAGATTTGATCATGTATGCCATAACTACAATGCTTACGGCTTTTTCTTAACAAACCTCCAGTGTTCAAAATCAGTTTGGGGTTTCCAACATGCAGCTCATTTGATGGGAAAGAAAGAACATGATTTGTAAATATGAATTAGTTACAGCAGTAGCATAGAAAGAAACGATTGGAGGTATAACCCAACCCATGAAGAACTTTAAAACAGTGGTGCATTTAAATGGAAGAAAGAAATACTTCAAGCAAAGCAAAAAAAAAAAAAACTTGTTCATATGAATTCATAAAGAACAAAAACAACTAAATTCACATGAATTTACAGAGATACTTCAAACTCCTTTAGTCTCTAAACATCAAACATCGAAGATGTAGCCAACAGAATCGAGTTAAACGGCAAATGAGCATGGCCGGAACCAAATTTGAGCCAACAGATTCATTACGAGAGTTCAAACGTTGATTCAAAATAATGACCTGCCATGAACCTTCACCACAACATCCCCAAGACAAGCAAATAAAGAGTATCCGACAAACAATACGAGAACTCATTTCGAACTTACATATTCAAGCTAAACACAATATAATCGAAGCAAAGAACTGCATACGAGCAGTTCCAAATGGAACTTAACAAAGTTGAAGCATACCCGTCACAATCAACAATGAATCAATCACACCAAACAATCTTTCGAAGAAGAGCATAGAATTCAAAACGAGTAAGCCAAAACAGTGACGAAACAGAGGAAACAACAATATTCATCGCATCGCATTCAAAACTGAAACAAGACATAAATAAAAGGAAGCATTACCTTTCTTCGAGCAGCGACTGAGAACTTTGCTGGTAAGGAGACGACCTTCCACGACTACAATAGAAATCTGACCACTGCGACGAACTCTAGAAACAGTGATGGAATGAGAATAGAATGAGGAAGGGATGGAACTTTAGACTGAAATGAAGCCGGTTCCAACGTTTGGGGCCTAAACTTTCACTTCCAACTTTGATTTCTATAGGTTGCCTTCAACCTCTAGTGTGTAAACTACCCCCGAACTAGTGCCTTATTTTGTTCAATTCTTTGTGATTGTTTGTATTTTTGTAACAGTGATAATAGCCAGAAACACCAACCCCTCAAACAGTGAGGAAATGGCAGTATATATAGCCATTTCTCAAAGGTGGAGAGCGGGGGGAAAACGAAAGAAGGTTTGGGGCAAATTCGTGATTCCATGTCCCCTTTTGAATTCGAAATCCTCTCTTCACCCAAAGGATAAGGACGGAAGCTAAACGAGTACAAACCTTCAACAGAACAAGCGATCGCAACCATCGAATTTGCAAGCAAAGGACGATGGAGAAAAGAGATTTCTCCACCTGGTCCTGTCCTCCAACGCCCTCGTACGACTTGCAGAGGAGGGGGACGGCTCGAGGAGTGAGGGGTAAGGCCAGACAGCGCGAGAAACGGCTAATGGGTTGCGAAATTTCTGGGATTTTTTTTTACGCGCATGTTCTGTTTTTTTCTGGGGAATGCGTGTAGGAGAGGAAGAAGGGGAATCGGGTCGGGGATGGGTCGAAAGGAAAAAGGGGGGGGGGAAGGGAATTGGGTTAGGGATTTAGGGATTATGGGCCGGGTAGGAGGAATAGGTTGGCTGGAAAATAAAAGGGGAATTGGAAAAAGAAGTAGGCCCAAATCTGGTCCTTTAAATGAATTAAAGGGAAAATGGGTTAAAGTGGGCTGCTGATTAAAAAATTTAGGCCTGGGAAATAAAAAAAGAAAAAGGTTGGAAAGGGAATTAGAGAGCATTTGCAAAAAGGCCCAAAATTGAATTAGAATTTTAAGAGGGGTTAATTTAATAATAGACAAATTAAGTTAGGATAATAAATTTGGCTAAACCTTAAATAAAAAATGAATTTGTATTAATTAATCAACGAGTTTCATTATCTTAGTAATATAATTATTTTAATTGTAAAAATAGTGATACAAAATATAACCATAATTTAAGCTAAATTAGTTAAATAGAATACTTACTAAAATTTAAAATATTTTGAGAAAAAATCGTAAAATATACCAACTACATACATAATCATGTAAAATATATCGGCTATCTAAAATTATAAGAAAAATTACAAAAGTATTCAAAATAACATAAAGTTCATATATTATTATTATTTTTGCAAAATTTATAAAACTAATTGTTTTAAATTGTTTGAAAATTTAAGAAGCTCGAAAACTAATTTATACTGAGGAGGGTCGAAATTGGGTGTGAACAATTGTCCCTCATTTTACTTGGATTGATACAAGCAATTCGAAGGAAATGAAATTGACCAAGCCAATTTTGACCAACCCCATTCATCTTTAAGGGAAGGATTCGGCAAAGGGTTTAGGAATTATGGCCGAACCCTTGAACGGGTTTCCTACATATCTCAGGCTATATGAGAATTCAGACCACTTGTAGTTCGATAAGCTTGATTTAATGCACGACTTTGAAAGAATTCAAAAGCTACCTCGATACCGAACTATGAAGGTATCGAAATGCTCGAGAATAAAATTGGAGAGCGAATGTTGAAATACAACCGAGTTTTCAACATTGAACCCGCCTACATATCCTTACACCTTCAGGAATCAGGCTGTGTGTAGTTCGACTCGATCGGTTGAAAAGGAAATCTATTATGCTAGATAACCTTCGGTTTTGGACAAGTGACAAATTAAACGAGCATGAAAAGGAAGCTTGTAACCTCTTAGCCATGAATGTGGAGCTCTTCACATCCATAGGTAAGAAGTTACACGGACATAATTTCCAAAACTCTTGGTGTATCATCACTCAGATTGGAAAGTTGCTTCCGGTAAATCGAAACTTCCGGATGCGAGACTGAAACTGACAAAACTAAAAAAGAACCCACATGTCTTTGGATGGGAGTGGTTCGATTGTGGTGGAAGTCGCTCCCCTGCTCGTATCCTAAGAGTTTGACATTCCTCTTCGGACTGTGTCTCAGTTTGCTGCTAAGGAAAAGTTCCACGTTGTGCAGCATCCTTTTTGATGTCGTCCGCACCTGTGGTTTTTGGAGAATTCATCCTTTTGGATGCTCTCGACAAAGACTGAGATAAAACTCGTCAGCTTAAAAATGCAATTAGGATGGGAGACAGTGTCTTTTTACCATGTCGACACTTTATTGTTCTCCTCAATATTCGACGTCAACTCGATCGGTTTGACGTACAACAAATAAAGCTTATGACTTGTGTTTTGTAGTATAATCTTCGATGTACTCTATACGTGATGTCGAAATAAATAAACAAATAAATGCTGATGCGATATCGATATTTGTTTTGCCGCCATCTTCGATACTTTTCTTGATGTTTGCTTTTATCAAAAATAAGAAATGCAGCTGAGGCCGATGGATAAATATTCCTCTTGGGATACACGATTTCCCTTTCTTTATCCATGTATGCCTTCTTGCGTGGCATGAACATCTTCCCGCGGTACGTAAATTCCTGCGAGGTATGAAATCTTCTAGCAATGCCTAACTTTTGGCGAGGCACGAAATCTTCTCGCGATGCATAAATTCCAGCGAGGTATCAAATCTTCTCGTGATGCATAAATTTGACGAGGCATGAAATCTTCTCGTGGCGCATAATTATTGACTCGCGATGCATGATTTTCCGCAATGCATGATTTTTGCGGTGCATGATTTTTAACGAGGCATGGATTCTTCTCGTGATGCATAAATTCCAGCGAGGTATGAAGTCTTCTCGCGATGTCTAAATTTCAGCGAGGTATGAAATCTTCTCGCGATGTATAAATTTGACGAGGCATGAAATCTTCTCGCGACGCATAATGATTTTCTGCGATGCATGACTTTCCGCAATGCATGATTTCCGCGATGCATGATTTCCGGGATGCATAATTTTCCGCAATTCATGATTTTCCGCAATGCATGACTTTCCGCGATGCATGATTTTCCGCGATGCATGATTATTCGTGATGCATGATTCCTGTGATGCATGATTTTCTGCAATGCATGAGTATTCATCTCGTCTCTGTTGATGATAACGGCAGGACGACCTCTAAATAATATATCGCCTTGGTCGATAATAAAAATAAAATAACTATCTCCTCTTGGGTAATGCATTGTCCTGATTGACAAATGACTATCTTGCTTGATAATGTGACGCAAATAGCGCCCTTCACGTAAATCGTAAACTCTTCCTTAAGATTCCTGTTTGATTCGCTTTTGAATCTGGCTAGACGCTCTTTGTAAATTTCATATTGTTGGTAATTGACTGAAATAAATAATTCATATTCTCAAGTCTACGACATAAGTGATATAAAATGTCTTTTGCTTCTAGAAAAGCCATTGATTTTGGGATAATTTTTCCTCTTTGGGGTTCTCCTTGTTCATTCGTCGGAAGAATTTTGCCAATTTCAAAGCAAAGCTATAAACCTGCGTCCACAGAAAAATTGTCAGTTTTAAAGATGTACTGATCTGTGTCGATTTCTTCAGTTGTTTGCTCTTTGTATCGCTATCTCCGGTTGATTTTCCGATTTGTCGACTCTTGATAGATAAGACAAAATTTTTATGCCAAACAAATGAAACGTAAAAGGGAAAATTTAAGAGAAATAAAATTTAGAGAAATAGTATCTTGAAAAGGTCTCTTCCAAGTCATGTCATATCAGGCTTAACAAACTTCTTTGAACCTGACTCTCAGAGGTCTATCTGATCATTTGCCGGTAAGTCTTCAGAGTCACTCTGGACTTATAGGTAAGGCCCATAATGAAATTTTGAGGCCATTCTCAAAATTTCTGTCCCAGTTTACTGTCTTGCTTATCTTTTCATTGTAACTGAGCAGATCGCAGATTTTTTGAGATCTTCTCAAAAATTCTGTCCCAGTTGTAGATCTCGAAATATCTTTAGTTTGACCTGCTGAAGAGGAAACTTCTTCTGGAAAATTTTGAGTCCCTCTCAAAATTTGTCCCAGTTTCTATTGTAAAGGGGAATAGAAATCTTACGGGAGATATGACCGAACCCTTGTGGCGCCTACGTATCCCGTTGAGGCAGGAATCAGGTCAAACGTAGTTCCCCTTAAAGGTTAACAAGAATAAAATTTACAAAGAAACCGACCGAGGCCGACAAAGGCCGCCTACGTATCTCATTCTTGAGAATTCAAGTCGAACGTAGTTCAGATACAAAAAATAATTAAAGGGGATAAATGGGGTGACCGAAGCCGACATAGGCCGCCTACGTATCTCGTTCTCGAGAATTCAGGTCAGACTTAGTTCATTACAAAAGGGATAAGAATTTAAGCAAACAAATACAAGCAAACAGAATGATTACAAGTAAATAACAGAAGTGCAAAATGAAGCTTCACACGTAGTATCTCTTGACGGCATCTGAGTTGATAGGTTTAGGCCATACACTTCCATTCATCTCTGACAGGACCAAAGCACCTCCAGATAATACTTTACGAACCATGTAAGGACCTTGCCAGTTTGGTGCGAACTTTCCTTTGTACTCGTCTTGATGAGGGAAAATACGCTTAAGAACCAACTGGCCAACTCCAAAATTTCTCGCTCTTACTCTCTTGTGAAAGGCACGAGTCATTCTCTGTCTATATAACTGGCCATGGCAGACTCCATCCATTCTCTTCTCATCAATCAAAATTAGTTGGTCAATCCGTTTGCTAACCCATTTAGCGTTACTCACTTCAGCTTCTTGGATGATTCTCAAGGACGGTATCTCAACTTCAGCAAGTAAAATTGCTTCTGTTCCATATACTAGCACGTATGGAGTAGCACCAGTCGATGTTCTGACCGTCGTTCGATAACCCAGTAAAGCATATGGCAACATTTCATGCCAACCTCGATGTTTGTCAATCATTTTCCTCAAAATCTTTTTGATATTCTTGTTGGCGGCCTCTACAGCTCCGTTCTTTTTAGGGCGATAAGCAGTTGAATTCCGATGAATAATCTTAAATTGCTCACATATCTCTCTCATCAAATGACTGTTGAGATTTGCACCGTTATCAGTAATGATGGATTCTGGCACTCCAAATCTGCATATCAGATTGTTGCGGACAAAATCGGCCACCACTTTCTTGGTTGCCGACTTGTAAGAAACTGCTTCCACCCACTTGGTGAAATAATCAATGGCAACCAAGATAAATCTGTGTCCATTAGAAGCGGCTAGCTCTATAGGAACAATGACATCCATTCCCCAAGCTACAAATGGCCAAGGTGAGCTCATAGCATTAAGCTCGTGAGGTGGCACTCGTATCAAATCACCGTGCACTTGACATCCTTGGCATTTTCGCACGAATTCGCAACAGTCATTCTCCATAGTCATCCAGAATTACCCGGCTCGTAGAATCTTTCTTGCCAAAGTGAGCCCATTCATATGTGTACCACAAATTTCGGCATGTATCTGTTCAATAAGCCTCACAGCTTCATCAGCATCCACACATCTTAGAAGACCCAAATCTGGAGTTCTCCTATACAGGACTTCTCCACTTAGGAAGAAATTGAGAGCCATACGGCGTATCGACTTCTTCTGATTGGTCGTAGCGTCTTCACGATATGTCCCAGACTCCAAGTACCTCTTTATGTCAAAATACCGAGGTAAATCGTCTGGTTCTGATTCAACATGTGAACAATGGACTGGACGTTCCTTCAACTCTATATCCAGCGGATCAATATAATTTGTATCCGGATGTTTGTTCATCGAAGCGATGGTGGCAAGAGCATCGGCCAATTCATTCTGTATTCTGGGAGTATGTCTGAACTCGATCTTGCGAAACCTTTTGCACAGCTTTTGCACATACTGTACATAAGGTATAATCTTCGGGTTCTTCACAGCCCATTCACCTTGAACTTGATGAATCAAGAGATCTGAGTCTCCAATGACCAATAACTCGTAAACATTCATGTCGATGGCCATTTTCAAACCAAGAATACAAGCTTCATATTCGGCCATGTTGTTTGTGCAATTAAATCGGAGCTTAGCTGCCATGGGATAGTGTTGACCAGATTCTGACACTAAGACTGCTCCGATACCTTTACCTTGATGATTTACCGCTCCGTCAAAAAATAATCTCCAACCTGGGTATGCTTCAGAAATGTCTTCACCCACAAATGACACTTCTTCATCGTGAAAATAAGTTTTGAGTGATTCGTATTCATCATCAACAGGATTTTCTGCAAGATGATCTGCCAAAGCTTGTGCCTTTATTGCCTTTTGAGTCACATACACGATATCAAACTCACTCAACAGCATTTGCCATTTAGCTAATTTCCTGGTCGGCATCGCTTTCTGGAAAATGTACTTCAATGGATCCATTCTGGAAATGAGATATGTAGTATACGAAGACAAATAGTGTCTCAATTTCTGGGCAAGCCACGTCAGAGCACAACACGTTCTCTCCAGCAAAGTGTAAAGAGACTCGTATGGAGTAAACTTCTTGCTTATGTAGTAGATAGCCTTTTCCTTTTTTCCTATCTTGTCGTGTTGACCAAGTACGCATCCGAAGGCACTATCTGAAACAGACAAGTACAGCAACAAAGGACTCCCTTCTCTCGGAGGAACCAAAACCGGTGGGTTGGACAAGTAGCTTAGTCCACTTAGTCGGGGCGTCTTTCTTCAGCAACTTGAAAATAGGCTCACACACCACTGTTCATTGTGCTATAAACCGACTGATATAGCTTAACCTCCATAAGAAACTCATCACCTCTTTTCTCGTTTTCGGTGGAGATAACTTTTGAATTGCTTTAATCTTGGAGGGGTCAAGCTCAATACCCCTTCTGCTGACTATAAATCCCAACAACTTCCCAGCTGGGACTCCAAAAGAGCACTTGGGGGGATTTAACTTGAAGTTATAACGACGCAAGCGTTCAAAGAATTTTCTCAGGTGTGTCAAGTGATCCGAACTTTCACGGGATTTGATTATGATGTCATCCACGTACACATCAATCTCCTTATGAATCATGTCGTGGAAAATAGTCATCATGGCTCTCATGTAGGTGGCACCGGCGTTCTTGAGGCCGAACGGTATCACCCTGTAGTGATATACGCCCCAAGGTGTAAGGAAAGCCGTTTTTTCCGTGTCTTCTTCATTCATCAAAATTTGGTGATAACCTGCGTAATAGTCCACATATGACTGCATCTCATGTTTGGCACAATTGTCAATCAAAATATGAATATTCGGCAACGGAAAATTATCCTTCAGACTAGCCTTGTTGAGATCTCTATAGTCAACACAGATCCTGATTTTTCCATCTTTCTTGGCGACCGGAACGACGTTGGCCAACCAAGTTGGATATTGTGTTACTTCCACCAATCGGGACTCTATTTGCTTGGTGATTTCTTCCTTAATCTTCAAACTCAGTTCAGGATTAAGCTTTCAAGTTTTTTGCTTCACCGGCTCGAACCCTAGGTTGATCGGTAGCTTATGAGATACGACATCAGCACTCAACCCTTGCATATCACCGACTTCCCAAACAAACACATCACTATATTCGGCAAGCAAATGAACCAGTCTCTCCTTCTTGATCTTATTTAGGAGAAGGTTTATCTTAACCTCTTTGACACATTCCGAATCTCCCAAATTCACTGTTTCCATTTCCTCTAGGTTTAGTTTATGTTGATTCTCGAACTGTCAAAATTCCTCGGCGACGTAATTTGGTTCCCCACTTTCTTCTTAACAATCGTCAACCTTGTTGTCATTCGTCTCATTTTGTTCATTTAGCTCGTGACATGACATGAGATTGGCGGGTCGGTAACTTATGTTACTGAAATCATAAATAGACAAAATTAGGAACGTAAAGTATAACAAACAGTTAAATGAATAAAGTTAAAAATAAAGAGGCTTTCATTTAAAACAATGCAAACTTTGTCCATGGCATGGGGGCCATGTTGCCTTTTTGAACATCACAACAGAAATTCGAAAATTGAACAGTTGAGAAAAATGAAGAAATGGTGAGTCTCGGGCCTCTTTCGGACAACCATCGATTTTAGTGTGCATAAAATAACTCCTTTCTACCAAAGAGTTCGGGACATCAGGATCGGCGTGGAAGTCCAGTTCTGCAACACCTCCCCTGGTTCAGCATCACGAATACCAGCTAACTCGACCTCCTCCTCAACAACAACATTGATCTCTTCGAAGAGGTCACAGATTCCTTCCCCAAAGTCTTCAGGCTCGTCATACTCCCGGATTGGAAAGGATTGATACAAATGCGGGATCGGCTTAGCCAACTCTTGATCCCTTTTCTTCTTCATCTTCATGTCATCATCTGTGGGGATGTACCCCAAACCATATCTGGATCCCTTAACAAGGATCGGAACAGGCTCAATAATTCCTTGGGAATCTCTTCCCAATCCGAAACCTGGCCCGAAACCATTTTGCAACATCACCGTGGCTATCATTTTGTATACGGCTGGCATGGGGGTCTGTGGGGCCAAATCTTCATCGGTGGCATTCACCAGCTCCACTGTGTAAAAGTCTGCACCTTGCGGCATCTCATCAATGACCGACACTTGCTTGCCCGAGTGACTTCCCTGGCCGTGAATCACTAACTCTTCATTTTTCCATACAAGCTTCATCATTTGATGAAGAGTAGAGGGGACGGCTCCCGCCATGTGGATAAACGGCCTTCCCAAAAGAAGGTTGTAGCTGGTGTCTATGTCCAATACTTGGAATTGTGCGTTGAACTCTGCGGGGCCCATTTGAAGGGTCAAATTCACTGCCCCTAATGTGTCTCTTTGAACACCATCAAACGCTCTTACATTAACCTGGTTCTGCTCCACTTTCCCGAGGTCAAAATTTAGGTTCCTCAACGTCAACAATGGGCAGATATTGAAACCGGATCCATCATCTACCAAAACACGGTTGACAACCTTGTCATGACATATCACGGTAATGTGCAACGCTTTGTTGTGTGATCTTCCTTTGACTGGCAACTCATTGTCACATAGTTGATCCGGTACCCCCGAATAACTTGATGAATCATGGCAGCCACGTTATCACTACTTGTACCTGAGGGTACATATGTATCATCAAGAGCTTTCATTAAGGCCTGCCTGTGGGACTGAGAGCTCATCAGCAGGGCCCACATGGAGATCTGAGCCGAAGTCTTCTCTAAATGTTTGAAAATGGAATAGTCCTTTGGTTGCATCCTTCTCTAATACTCTTCTACCTCTTAGCATAGTCCTTCTTCTGTCCTCCGAGATAAAAGCTCATCAGGAGTGTAGCACCTTCCGGACCTGGTCATGCCTTGGGCTACAGCATTTTCAATGACAAATTTGGGCTTGACGAGAGTTTCCGAAGGCACCAAGGCAACAACCTTTGCAGGTGTCAGTATAACAAACTCTCTCCTTTCCCTGACGCTTAAAGAAGCGACATCACTTTCCAAGTCCTCATGCACAATAGGAGTAATCATCTTTGTTCCACACCCATCTTCACCCGTTTCAATCATATTAACATTGCCACCTCCATGATTTGGAAACGGATTCGTATTGACGTTTCGCGCCGCCGGTTGAAGAGAAACTACCTCCTCATCGATCAGGTCTTGGATTTTGTGCTTAAGGTTGATGCAATCTTCCGTGTCATGTCCAACACTATTGGAGTGATAAGCACATCTTTGATATGGCTTGTAGAACTTTGAGTTGACATCCACGGGCTTGGGCCCCACAGGGTGGATGTATCCAGCTACGGCTAGTCTCTCAAATAGTTTGGTCCGGATTTCAGCAAGTGCGGTAAAGTTCCTTGAAGGCCTTTTTTCAAATCTCGGACGGGAAGGATCATAACCGCTTTGCTGAGGGGGAGGCACCTGTTGATAATTTCGGGTATTCAGACGAGGAACTTGGCTTCTAGGATAAGGGTTTGTTTGATAATTTGGCACTGGAGCCTGGTAATTCGGGAGAGGGTTTTGATAAATTGGAGCTTGGACTTGATAAATGGGCGAGGGCGCTCGGTAGATCGACTGTGCATTGGCACAGTTGGGAGCAATATTCTGATAGGGAGTTGGAATTTGGTAAGGTTGAGGGTAATTTGGGTACATGGGGGAAATTTTTTGGAGATTTGGGGGTGGACTTTTGTATGACAAAATTTGAGCATTTGGATAGGTGAGGGCAGTATTGTGGTTGTTGGGATAATTGGATTGCGGGTAGTAGGCTTGGTGAGACTTTGGTAAAGGCCTGGAGCAATCTTGGGAACGCGACGTGTTTCTGAGATTTTTTCTTTTCCCATACGAGACAGCGGCAACTTCCTCTCTTCTCTTCCTTATCAATCCTGAAGACCGAGGTAACGCGGATACACGGGCTATCTTCCCCGATTTCAAACCATCTTCGATAGTCTCACCAACTTTGACTATCATGACGAATTTAGCTCCGACTAGCAACATGATTCTATCATAGTACTTAGGCTCCTGCACCCGCACAAACACTTCCACAATCTCTTTCTCGGTCATGGACGGCCTTACCCTAGCTGCTTCTTTCCTCCATCTATAGGCAAATTCCCTATAGCTTTCAGTTGGTTTCTGCTTCATCTTCTCTAGAGNGAATATCGANGAAACTATTTCGACATTATAGGCGAATCGGTCAATGAAGTCTTTAGTTAACGCATTCCAACTCGGCCACTGCCTGGTTTCGTGTGAAGTAAACCACTCGAGGGCCTCCCCACATAGACTTTGGCTGAAAAGCCGCATCAACAAGGCCTCATCCCTGCCAACTCCCACGAGCTGGTCACAATACGCTCTCAGATGAGCCATGGGATTGCCTACATCTCCGAAGGTGTCAAACTTTGGGATTTTGAATCCTTCGGGAAGGTTCAAATCTGGGTGGATGCACAAATCATCGTAACTGAGTCCAACGATGTCTGGGATGCACTGTAGATCTTTCATAGCCCTTTTGATTTCCTCCTTTATATCGATCTTTGCTTCCTCCTTTGCCTTCCATTCTCTTTCATGTTCTTCATAGTGATCCAACTCAGAACCGTGCACCTCATGCTCGGTAGGAACGGGAACTTGGAAGGTGGCTCTTTTTGGGAGGGGTGGAGCTATAGAGGGACTTAGAGCGTTTTGGGCGGTCTGGTAGTTTTGTGGGTAGGCCTGAGGATTGGTGTTCTGACTTAAATAGGGATGAGTTGTTTGGGGATTGAAGGCAGTTTGAGTATTCTGAGGATGGGGTGTCATTTGAGGGTGGTTATTTGGAAGAGGTGAAGGAGTTTGGTAAGATACAAAAGTGTATTGGGGGTTTTGGGTTGTCAGATCTATCACAGACGAATTATACACAAGTTTAGAAAGCTGGTTCTGAGTTGGATTCATGTTTGATGAAGGGAAGTAGATTGGAGGTCTTGCATCAGCAATATTTGGACCAAATCCAGGTGGAGGCTATCCTGTCTTCGTTGCATTTTAACTTTCATTTCAGCAATCTGTTGCATCAGTTGCATGATCAATTCGTTATATTCTGCTACAGTGGGCTGAGCCACCACAACGTCAGTAAGACTCACTTCGTCGTTGTTGTCTCCCATAATTGTCTTTTCTTTGTCTGAATTTGGTCTAGGGAAGGAATCTGTAGGATCTTTCGATTTGGTGAAGTAAGGATGATCTGCCAGCTTTAATCGACACAGACCAGTTAAAAAGTACCTGAGAAGTGAAACAACTTAAAGACAGATTTGTCAGTGCAGATTCAGAGTACAAAATGCATAATATCACACAGAGAGCAGATAAACACACAAGTTGCTTTGTTTGTGGATATCTTTAACCCATGAGTGAGGACAATTATACATTTTTTAACAAAGCAGGAATTTGCTTGTTTTTTTTGACACTGTCCCGTGAAGGCTAAATCACGTTGAGTTATGGTCTTCTTGGAGCTGCTTTTGATGTCTGTTGATCTGATATTCGTATCTTTCGTAACATGAAGGAGAATGAAAATTTTTAAAGATAGGGGCTGGGCCGGGAGAGGCTTCCTACGTATCTCACAGGGAGAATTCAGGCCCAACGTAGTTCGAGTTTAGGATGAAATATTTTCATTCATTCCTTCATTACGATTACAAGAAAATTGAAAAACAACAGTAGAATTCTCAAACGATAACATGACGACGACACGTTAGTCATTTCTTTTCTTGTTGCAGCGTCACTCTCTTCCTTTCAGACGACCTAGAAATGAAGGCTTGTAGACGATTTCCTCCTCCTCATCCTCCTCAGTCAATTCGGGGTGATCGTTGTCAGGGCCATTGTTGTCTGCTCCCTGTTCACAGGCGAGGTATTTTCCGCCGTTCAGGTTGCTATGGGTTGTCAATTCCTTATCAAGTAACGCACTTTTGGCTAACAGAACGGCGGTCTCCACATCTATCTTTCCCTGTCTCGCCTTTACTTCGTGCACCTTCAAACGAAGCATGTACAACTTCTTTCTCAAGCTTTCGGTCTCCATCTCAACCTCTTTCTTTCTTTTTATCTGCGATGCCAAATCCTCATCCGATGTCACGGTTGCAGCTTTGTAAATTGTTGTGGCCATGTCAACTCTGAGCCCTTCTTCCTTGGTTTTTTGAATTTACCGAGTGATACGCTCGATCCTTCTCTGTAGCTCTTCTTCAGTGAGTTCCATCTGGATGTTCTTGCCCTTGTCCATAGCGGTAATTTTGCCTTTCCTGAGACGATGGAACAGTTTTGAGGATTTGTGGTATAGGAGGAGATCTTTTTTTGGGTGAGAAACTTAAGACTTGAAAACCTTGGTCGGACATTTTACAATAGTGGCTTCTGTATATTTTGGCAATTTCTGGGCAGGAGTGAGTTAATGATATCCTCATTCATTGCAACATAACACATAAGCAGTTAAACACACATATCGCGTCCTAAACATGCATGTGACCCTTTTGTGCCAAGGGTAGGCCTAGCGATCTGAAGGATGTATTGCGCCATTAAAAAATAATTGTATCCCGAAAATAAATTTCACTAAATATCATAGCGTTCATTACATAATTTAATCAAACGGGGTACGTTTTAGGAAAGGGATGTAATGCGAATACATATATAAAAAAATCCCACGCAGGGGAGTCAAAAGGTTGATGGTTCAGCTCCTCTTCTAGCCTTCTCTACTTCTTCGCGGATAATGCACTTACTGGTGAACACGTACGGCTCAGCGAACACAGCTTTGGAAGATGTTGGTACGGCTCGTAAAGTGTTCATCTGCTCATCCAGAATAGTGTCAAAATTTATCAGACAAGCCCTTGTGTCGGCTAACTCCTGTGACGTCACATCCAAAACCCTCTGACTTTCTAACTCTCGAAGTTGGTACTCTCGCTCCCTTTGTTGAAATTCTTGCTCCCTCTTTTGAAATTCTTGTTCCCTTCGGTACCACTCTTGCTGAAAATGGTATGCATGAATCTGAAGCCTTGTCTGTACGTCTTCAATTCTTTGACCCATACGTGGTATTGGATTCACTACACCATGCAGATCATTGTGCAACCATGTCTTGTATTCATCGACATACCCAGCTTCATACCTGTTCTCGGTCATCTCCCACTTTATGTTGACACGCCCGACCCATTCCTGGAGGATGATCTTAGCGAAAGGTATTTTGTCCTTCTCGTTGTAATCGACAATGAAAGAGCTGGCATCTCCTTGGACGGGTATGACTTGGAATCTACCAAATTGTCGCATCACTCTCGTTGGGTTGTAAGGACGCAATCCTCTGATGCCAGGAAGGACTAAAAATGAAAGTTTGTCCCCTTGTGCTGCTATCCTCTCGGACTTGAAGCTCGGTAACATCCACTGTATGTCTCCTTCTTTCAAATCATAAAATACCTTTGCCCACACATCCCTGGTGGTATGAATTGGAAATCTACGGACACTTAGGTAGAACTCGTAATTATCAAGAGGACTAGTCTGACTTGGTTTGGCCAACTCCTGTGGCTGGAGGTCGTCCCTTTTACATAAATGTTCAGTCAACCACCATTGGAGTAGAATGTTGCAACCTTGGAAAAATGGGAACCCATTTTTACACAGACTTAAGGATCGGTAAATGTCGGCCAAAATGACTAGGCCAAACAACAATACTTCTTTTCTTCTGAATTTCTACCGATTCCTCTGAACATGGCATTCACCACCATCACTACCCGTGTGTCGATTTCCTTTTCTTCATCTTTAGGGAACACCATAGTTCCTAAAAGGCATGCGGAGAAGCAATAGCCTGAGTTTGCCTCCAGGTATTGTGATTGTGGAATTCGTTCGGGAATAGTCTAAAATAACTGTCATGCCCCCATCTCTCGAAAAATCTCATTAGTGGTATGTCGTGGGTCTCTAACCAATTTACATCCAATAGCAACAATATGTCTTTGGCCTATCTGGAAGGAGAATGTGATGAATCGGGCATTTTTCCTTTTGCAACATGTCACAATTGAGTCAAGGCAGTCTTTAATTTCCTCTAGTGTGGGCGTTATTTCGACATCTCCGAATCAAAAGACCATCTTCTCGTCGTCCCAGAATTTAGTGATAACCTCGATAAACGTGAGCCATACCTTGAAGTCCATTATTGAAGGTAGGTGACCCAAGTAAATCGAGATTTCTCTCTTTTGACACTCTTTGAGGTTGTCCCACCATACGCGAAGAATATCGGGCGTCTTGGTGACCATGTTGAAATGGAGGAATTGACTCGACATCTACAAAAACATACAACTAGTTAATTTTTAACCCCCCCGATACAACTATCAGTTAAACACGCAATACATCCTTTAGAACACACAAATATGATCGTCCTATCGAGTCGTAGGCTCTTTGGACTCAGGGCGGTCTTTCTAACGGGCCCAACACTCCTTGGGTGTTGGGTCGTCTTAGGCCAATGCGCTACTTTTCGGGATTGGGTTTCGCTTTATCTTAGTTTGACTAAGAGTGAGTTGTATTTAAAGTGGAATGGGTAACCCAAGCGGACTACTTGGGCTGGGATAATTAACGATCGTTAACTATCAAGTAGTCAACTAAACTCGTCAGGGTGTCCCGAGAAAATTTTGGTTAACGAACGACTACGAACCCGCATAATCGTCCTTTTTGTGGAAATAAAATAAATGTCGTTTGACGGAATTATGATATGCTATGAATGCAATGACAATTTATGAAAAATTAAACAATTCCGCACAAATTACAAATAAAACAAATAAAACAAGTAGTCAAACAGTCAAATCTTGTGGTTAAAACTTAATTAATCCCCAGCAGAGTCGCCATTTCTGTTTTATTTTAAAAATAAACTATTATTTGTGTAAAAATGGTGTGAAGATGACTCGGTTTCGAAAAATTAGTTAATCTTATTATTTAAGAAAAATCGACTTTCCAAATTAAGGAGTCGCCACTTGATTTTTGATAAAATCAAGAAAAATTTAAAATTTTCAAAGATTCAAAACAGATAAAATCAAGTGAAAAAGATTCAAAGTTCAATGTACATCCCGAGAAGGTGTTAGGCCCTCGGGATGCCTACTAACTTGCGGTTGACCGATGATTTGACTAAATGACTTTTAAAATAAAATTTTTTAACTAAGTAAAGAGAAAATTCATTTAAACATATTTTATTCCATTTTTTATTTATTTTTAAAGGAAAACATCTAAAGGAAATTAACTTAAAGAAAACTAAATGGTGATAAAAGCAAACAAAATAAGTAAATAAAATAGTAAAATTTAAAATAATAAAAAATGGCTGCCCTTTAGGAGATTATTAAAATTCTAATAAAATATTAATTAATTCAAACAAATAATAAATAAAGAAGAAAAATAATATTTGACTTTAGGCTAGATACCCAAAATCATTTAAGTTGGGCTTTGGCCCACCTGTCCTATATTGAACTATTTAAATTTGGGCCCTTTTCAACAATTCAAATCCTGCAAAACAAATTGGCCTTTTGGCCTATTAAAAACTTTTGCTGAAAAGGGCCCTGACCCGTTTCCTATAAGAAATAAGAAGTATACACAAGATGTATACTACTGTATATGGTGTATATCGAATCCAGCTGTTTCGACTTTTGAGCCCTGCATTGTTCGAATACACATTTTCCGCTATTTTCCCTGTATTTTCCAAATTATTTCTGCGTATTTGTACCTGTACCATTTTTTAAACCTGTTTAACAATTGTATATCGTCGCCCAAAAGATGTATACAATTGTATACGGGCTGTATCCTATGCACATATTCATTGCCTATTCCTTTATTTTATCTGAAATTGGCGTCCCTGTACGTTAACCTGCCATTCATATTTTTTACACCTATTTAAGGTATAGAGTCTCTTTATATCAGTGTATACAGTCTTGAAAGTTGAAAGCTCCTTTTCAGCGGTGTATCTGGACTGCTATCAACCCAGATTTCGATTTTTGCTTCATGTAAATCTTTCAACCTGTATATCAGGGTATAACATGTGTATATAGCTGGTATACAGCTTTCTTCAACACCTGCTAACTGTAATTTTCCAGCAGCCTCTGCTGGTTTTTCCGACCCGTACATCCTTTCAGGAGGTTGACTGACGCGGGAAGGGTGTTTTGAGCCTTTATGGCTCAACGAGAAGGTGCAAGGAATTGGAGTGAGGTCCATGAGGACTCGAGAATAGTTTTACATGCTAACAAACAAGACAAAAGAAAAGGAATCAGGAGGGTAGAATTCAATATCACATCATAACATTAATGTCACCCGTAAACAAAATAACTATGATAATCCATGCGATTGACAACAAACAAACCCAACTAGAAAGCAAGTCGGAGACGGAGCAAGATATAACTTAAATAAAATCCTACAAACTTCGGCTATGCATGCTTGAATGTATGAAAGCGACAACATATAGCTTACTCGAAATTTCAAAAACAATACTTCAAAATCAAAAATGCAGAAATGGAACCATTAAGAATGAAGGAAGTGAGCTACAAAATATGAAAGGAAACAGCTACACAAGACACAGACGAATTTTGATCACGCATAATCCAACTATCAATCAAACTAGGCAAGAAAACAGTTCATTTAACTCGCTATAGGACTTCGGATTAAGGCAGTCAACTACAAAGGTCACTGTCCATGAAGGTGTATATGCTCCTGTTAAATAGTCCTCAATGACTCATTTATCTTTCCAGATTTGATCATGTATGCCATAACTACAATGCTTATTGCTTTTTCTTAACAAACCTCCAGTGTTCAAAATCAGTTTGGGGTTTCCAACATGCAACTCATTTGATGGGAAAGAAAGAACATGATTTGTAAATATGAATTAGTTACAGCAGTAGCATAGAAAGAAACGATTGGAAGTATAACCCAACCCATGAAGAACTTTAAAACAGTGGTGCATTTAAATGGAAGAAAGAAATACTTCAAGGAAAGCAAAAAAAAAAAAACTTGTTCATATGAATTCATAAAGAACAAAAACAACTAAATTCACATGAATTTACAGAGATACTTCAAACTCATTTAGTCTCTAAACATCAAAACATCGAAGATGTAGCCAACAGAATCGAGTTAAACGGCAAATGAGCATGGCTGGAACCAAATTTGAGCCAACAGATTCATTACGAGAGTTCAAACATTGATTCAAAATAATGACCTGCCATGAACCTTCACCACAACATCCTCAAGACAAGCAAATAAAGACTATCTGACAAACAATACGAGAACTCATTTCGAACTTACATATTCAAGCTAAACACTATACAATCGAAGCAAAGAACTGCATACGAGCAGTTCCAAATGGAACTTAACAAAGTTGAAGCATACCCGTCACAATCAACAATGAATCAATCACATCAAACAATCTTTCGAAGAAGAGCATAGAAGTCGAAACGAGTAAACCAAAACAGTGACGAAACGGAGGAAACAACAATATTCATCGCATCACATTCAACACTGAAACAAGACGTAAATAAAAGGAAGCATTACCTTTCTCCGAGCAGTGACTGAGACTTTGCTGGTAAAGGAGACGACCTTCCACGACTACAATAGAAATTTGACCACTGCGATGAACTCTGGAAACAGTAATGGAATGAGAATAGAACGAGGAAGGGATGGAACTTTAGACTGAAATGAAGCCGGTTCCAACGTTTGGGGCCTAAACTTTCACTTCCAAATTCGATTTCTATAGGTTCCCTTCAACCTCTAGTGTGTAAATTACCCCCGAACTAGTGCCTTATTCTCTTCAATTCTTTGTGATTGTTTGTATTTTTGTAACAATGAAAATAGCCAGAAAAACCAACCCCTCAAACAGTGAGGAAATGGCAGTATATATAGCCATTTGTCAAAGGTGGGGGGGGGGGTGGAAATGAAAGAAGGTTTGGGGCAAATTCGTGATTCCATGTCCCCTTTTGAATTCAAAATCCTCTCTTCACCCAAAGGATAAGGACACCAGCTAAACAAGTACGAACCTTCAACTGAATAAGCTATCGCAACCATCGAATTTTCAAGCAAAGGACAATGGACAAAGGAGATTTCTCCACCTGGGCCTGTACTCCAACACCCTCGTACGACTTGCAGAGGAGGGGGACGGCTCGAGGAGTGAGGGATAAGGCCAGACAACGCGAGAAACGGCTAATGGGTTGCGAAATTTCTGGGATTTCTTTTTACGCGCATGTTCTGTTTTTTCTTGGGAATGCGTGTAGGAGAGGAAGAAGGGGAATCGGGTCGGTGATGGGTCGAAAGGAAAAAGGGGGAGAAGGGAATTGGGTTAGGGATTCAGGGATTATGGGCCGGGTAGGAGGAATGGGCTGGTTGGAAAATAAAAGGGGAATTGGAAAAAGAAGTAGGCCCAAATCTGGTCCTTTAAATGAATTAAAGGGAAAATGGGTTAAAGTGGGCTGCTGATTAAAAAATTTGGGCCTCGGAAATAAAATAAAAAAAAAGGTTGGAAAGGGAATTAGAGGGAATTTGCAAAAAGGCCCAAAATTGAATTGGAATTTTAAGAGAGGTTAATTTAATGAATAGTCAAATTAAGTTAGGATAATTAATTTGGCTAAACCTTAAATAAAAAAATGAATTTGTATTAATTAATCAACGAGCTTCTTTATCTTAGTAATATAATTATTTTAATTGTAAAAATAGTGATTCAAAATATAACCATAATTTAAGATAAATTAGTTAAATAGAATACTTACTAAAATTTAAAATATTTTGAGAAAAAATCGTAAAATATACCAACTACATACATAATCATGTAAAATATATAGGCTATCTAAAATTATAAGAAAAACGACAAAAGTATTCAAAATAACATAAAGTTCATATATTATTATTATTTTTTGCAAAATTTATAAAACTAATTATTTTAAATTGTTTGGAAATTTAAGAAGCTCGAAAACTAATTTATACCGAGGAGGGTCGAAATTGGGTGTCAACAATGGTTAGATCATAGATATATACAAATCATAATTTGGCAAATAGCTTTTAATTTAGTCAGTTGTTTATTGCATTAGAGCAAATAAGGACAAAAAAAAAAGTAAATACAAAGCTACAAAGCAATCCAAAAGGATGATTATAGTACAAAAAGAATGCCACAAATGTATGGTTACCATTGTAATAAATAAATATGTCCCTTGATTTGACTTTAGTTAATTTGTCCTTCACCTTTTAATTTACATAAATAAATACTGAATTTTATAAAATTAAACAAATAAATATATTATTTTTAAGTATCGTCCTACATGACAATTTTATGTCCTATGTGACGTCCCACATGTATTATGACACGTAAGACATATATGTATTTACTTGTTTAATTTCATACAATTTTTAGTATCTATTTATACTTATTAAAAATTGGAGGACATAAATATGTGTTAAAATCTAATTAAAGGGTTTATATAATAGTTAGGGAGTGTTCTCTTCAAAAAAAAATTTTGCTCATCTGTTTAAGTTTGTGTTTCCCTTTTAGAAAATACTCTACAACACCTTGCAATCAATTGTTATCATTTATGTTTTTGGGGAATTAAAATTAATAGAGGTAGAAAATAGTGAAAAGGGTAGAATTCTGATTGTGGATGATATCAATTGCCATCTTACAACTATTGTGTCACTCAAGTATTCCCAATTTGAAGGTACTTAATTTTTTCGTTAAACGTGCGCGATCGTAAATTTAAAGTGTGATGACACATGTTCCATTCCAAAATAGGGTATTTTTTTTCTTGATCTAAGAATGTACATCAAAATTGACATTAAATGAATTAAAGGGTCTTCTCAATTTAATCAAATCAAAACTAACATCAAATGAATTAAAGAACCTTCCAAATTTAATCAAGTACAACTATATGAAAATTTAAACTAGACAATTATTCTTTCCATATCTATTAATGAATTTTGACAGTACAAAATCATGAAGACACCACTATTTTTTTTATTATATATGTAAAACTAATTTTAACATAAAATCTATATATAATATACATTTAATTAATGCAATTTTGGGTTGGTCCAATTTTATAACATATGTATTATGTTATGTTGGTATTTATGTATTATTTTATGCGCAATGAGACATGAAGAAAGTATCGATCCGATGAAATCAATAACTTCTTTGAGAAAGTCTGCATTATTTATCTTAAATAATTTTTAAAAAACTTAATACTTTATAGAAATTGATATGAAGAACTCATTAACTTTAAATTATGAATCCTCTTCTGAATAACCATGAGATTAGACTATTTAA
>NC_028643.1:5116795-5118385 GCF_001406875.1 Solanum pennellii | reverse complement strand
GGTATTAATAATTATGTGTAAAACAATTTCTCCCTATTTATTCCATGCATGTGACTTAGTGAACATCTCAACATATAAATACAACGATAACAATATATTCAGTAATCAATTTAATCTTATATGAAAAGAATAATGTGTAATACGCAGACCTTAACTCTATTTGTGTGAGGTGCTGAACAGGATAATTATTTATGATATATCCAAGACTTTTCCGAAACATGATTTGAAAATATTTAGACCAATGTGATTTTAGAACTCCCTTGACAAGCGTAAAGGTGGATGTACGATTCGGGTTATGAATTTGACAAAACTAAGTAACTGTTTAATTTGATTTAAATCTCGTATTTGCCACGAAAAAATGTGTTTAATGTATAAATTATTAAGTTAGAATATAGTTACTTCAAACTACTAAAATTTTACATCCATAAACGTCAAATCATGAACTTACCACTTCATATAAGGGTTTTGATTCTCTTCAAGAGGCAAACACGCAAAAAAATAATAATAGTGTTCTGTTATTCGAATTCGTATAATACTTTTGTCTACTTTAATAGCACTTAAAGTGTGTGACTATCTTCATCATCGAATAACATAAGCTAAGCTGTTACTCCCCCGGTTAATTTCACTTGTCCAGTTTGGACTTTGTATACCCTAATAAACAATAATCAACATTAATCCATATTAATTGGTGTTTAGTCATCGGTCTGAGATATGATTTGATGTTTAGAGTAAAATAGGAAGAAAATAAGGTTTTTTTTTATATGTTAAAAGTGACAAGTAAAAGTGATTTTTGCTTTAAACTAGTGGACAAATAAAAATGTGTGGAAGGAGTATATTTTAAACCTATTTTATTAGCATAATACATAAATATGTCCTTTGATTTGGGTATGCATAAGTAGACACTTAAACTTGTATAAAGCTAAACGAATAGACACGTGTCCTATGGCATAGTACATTATAATTTTACGTCCTACATGATGTCGTGTGCATATTATGCCACATAGGACTCACATGTCTACTTGCTCAATTTTACACAAGTTAAAGTATCGTCTACTTGTATACACCCAAAGATGGAAGGTGCTTAAATGTGAAACAAAGCCAAATTAAAGGACTTATTTATGTGTTCCGTCGTTTATTTACTTAACTAATCATGTTTTCAACAAAAAATCTCTGTCTTGATTGTTGAGAAAATAATCACAAAGTTTTAAAAAAACAAATTAAGTTTTTCAAATTTGTGATATTAAATATATAAAAGACGGTATATTTTTTAAACAGATTAAAATAGAAATATATATGACACGTAAATTAAGATTAAGGAGGTATAACTCTTCTGCTAGAGCAATATAAAAATAGACAACCCCATAACCTAACTTTGTCCTTTTGTTTATTTATTTAATTCCTTGAAATTATACCCAATTTTATTTGATGCAGGTTACACAACTCAAATGTGGAGGAATAATTGTGGGTTGCACATTAGATCATAGAGTTGCTGATGCATACTCAGCCAACTTGTTTCTTGTGTCATGGTCTGAATTAGCTCAATCCAAGCCACTCTCTCAGCTCCCATCGTTTCGACGATCATCCCTTTTT
>NC_028643.1:5055242-5113680 GCF_001406875.1 Solanum pennellii | reverse complement strand
GTTCTTAAAGCATATGACATTTCAGTAAGTAAAAGAAAAGTCTATCTTGATTGCAAGCAGGTTTTTGAAAAAGTTTATGGTGCTTGGGAGGGTTCTTTTGCCTAGTTGCCGAGGTTCATGGAAGCTTTGAAACACTTCAATCCTGAACTGTAGTCAATTGTATGTTGATAGTCAAGACACATATTGGTGCAGAAATAGTCAAACAATAACATCCACCACATGAGAAAATTATGGAAGATTTGTTGATATTTTTTTTGAAAAAAAATAATCAGAATTCAAAAAAAATAATCAGAAAATGTTCAACTTAAAGCTAGACAGAAAGATAATTTTTTGTGTACTTTATGACATAGATACTTTTATTTTGTCTTATATTTTACGCTATTCTGCCTCTTCATTTATTTTACTTTATTTTCATATGATTTTGAAATAGTGTTACTATTAAAACTTTTATAGGATGTGTAAACCTAAGTTTTTTATCAATGGATTTAGATGCCTTCCTACCAAAACTAAATTAAGTCTAAGGTTGAAAGTAAATCAAACCAAAATCATATTCTAAAAAAGATAAAATTTCCCTACAAGTACAAGGCTGCAATCTTACCTATTTTTGCACCTTAAGCAACAAATATGAGTTGTATGTTGCCGGTTTGTGCTACTCCAAAATTTTGATTTGTTTAGTGTGGGGTCTCTTTAAATTGTCGGATAAGGACCATGTTTAAAGTGATTTTTTTTTCGGGAGCCATGAAAAGGAAAGGGAGAGAAGGTGAAAGTGAAGGTGAAAAGGTAAACTTTTTATAAAGTGGAATAAAAAGTTCCACTTGATAAAGTGGAAGAAAAATTTCTGTTGTATATTAAAAATAAACGATATAACACTAATGGAAAACGTTTAGAAAATTGGATATAGTGAAACTTTTTTTTCCACTAAACTTATTTTAGTTACTTACTAAAATAGTGGCTTATTTTGGTTACTTTTATATTTTTGTGGCTTATTTTGGTTCCCAACTCGAGCGTGTACTTACGAAACCTATTTTTCTACTTTAATAAGAAAAGTCATTTTTTTAAAAAATAAAAATAAAAAAATTAGGTTTTCTCAAAATATATGGATTAAAATCTTCCTTAGTAAGGGTTCTGAAAAATAGTTTTATAAATTAGCAAAACCACTTCCATCTTTATAATGATTATAGATAAATAAAATTGTTATATGATGCATGAGGAACAATAGATATTATTTTTTTAAAAATATATGTCACTATAAGAAGAAAATACTTGTGAATTTCATTATTAGATTTGTTTACTATATGCTTTAATTAACAAATATAAAGACATTGAAGCCATAGATTGTAGTGGATTCCATTAAAGAAATTAATTGGGTAAAAACTTATCTTTAATTTGTTTTGGAATCTAAATCTATATAGATAATATAACAAGTAAAACTAATGCAATATTTTTAAATTATTATTATACATTTACAAAAACAATTTCATAATGCTGACTTTTAAAAAAATGGGACTCCAATAGAGCTATATTTCATTTCATTTTCCTATCATCGAAATATATTTCTTTTTCATTAGTTGGTATATTTCTCAATCGTTTAGATGGAAATGTTGGTCCCATGAATAAAACAAGAAGAGAAGAACATTTATAGGGAAAAGATTAGAAATTAAGACTATATAATAAATTAGAGTAATTAAGACTACATAATAAATTAGAAATTTATTTACTAATATATAATTAATTAGATTATGATTTAGTGAAGGGGCAAACTTAAATAGTAATCTAACTTTTGCCTAAAATTCTTTCCACTTATAATATAGTATGATATGATATGATATGCTGATTCATATAAAAATAAGAAGAAATATAATAATAGACAAAACATTCGAAATATGCGATATCATTCTCACGATCTTGAATTTAAAAAAATAGACGAAAATTTTTTCACGATCTTGAAATTAAAAAACAAGAAGAAAAATAATTTGAAATTCAATGTACAATCCTTTGAGCTCTTGTCAATATTCACTTGCATAAGTTGATCACAACTCACTAGTCTTTGTTTTATTCTTCAAGTCAAACTAAAACACCAAAAACTTGCAACTTAAAAGGCTAATATGATCATTTCTACAAACAATTGTTCAACCGCCATAAAAGAACTTCCTAGGAAAAGAGACTTCAGGCTGTTCAAGCTATACTTCAAAGGGCGAACAGTTTTGTCAGTAGTGACACACATTAATATAGAGCATGATACATAATTGTATCCTTTAACATGGCTTCGAATCACATTTTGCCCTTCAACTTTGGGTGTGCACAAGTGACACTTAAACTTATATAAAGTTGAACAAATAAACACACGTGTCCTACATTCCATTTTTTGTCTTACGTGATGTCATACGTGTATTATGCCATGTAGGACGCATGTGTTTATTTACTTAAAAGTTGGATAGTTAAAGTGATTGTTTGTGCATTATCAAAGTTGGAGGTCAAAGTTAAAATTTGAAACCAAGTTTAGGGTCCAATATATGTATTATGCCTTTATATAGGGGTAGACTATCAATGTTTGGCTGACCGTCAAGCTAATAAGCAGTGAAGTCGGCCCCACCAAACCGAAAGTAAACAACCCCTCATGGGTCAGGTAGTCAAGAACTCGTGGGCATTCTTCTTGAGACTATCTCCTCTGAGGTTTTCTAGAGCTATTGGGGAGGGTGTCCACGAGTTTTTAACTATCTGCCCTAAACAGACTACATACTTTGGATTTGATGGAGTCAAAAGGAGCCGACTTCACTACTTATAAGCTTGACGGGCCAGGATTGACAATCACCATATGATACTGGGATTTCCAAATCATTTCTAGATTTTCTTCTTTCACCGGCTGGGCATCCACTATGGCTAGAAAGTCTACCCCATTTTTTTAATTCAAAAGATAAACTTGCGAAATTAATTAGGACTTAAGAGGTTTACATGCCTCATTAGTCATTTTTCTGTTGCTAACATCCTATGATGTATTAAAAATATTCCGTTTAAAAAAGAAAACATTTACTCTTCATCTTAGTTTATTTAAACAAGAATGATTTTTCTTTCTAACATTTTAATTTCAACTTTTTTATGTGACATGTTTAATGCCATAAGATTAAATGACTCAGTTTTCCACATTGCATATATAAGGACTAAAATAAGAATAATGCAATATCACAAGATTGAATAGTCTTCTTTATTTTTTTAAAACTCTATATGCTAAGTCAAACTAGATCATTCTTTTTTAAAATTCTTTTTTAAAAAGGTAAATGTCATCTCTTCCTTTGAAAAGTGATGTGGTTTGGGCCTCTCCTGTTCCAAAAACCAGCCTAGTTAAAGAAAGGAAATATCCTGAGATCCCTATCTCAAGAGAGTTTAACATTGGTGATAGTTCACCAGAACCTACTTTATGTAGCTCAGCTGAAGTAGAGTTGTCTTTTAATCCTATGATAAATTTGAGGAGGTTGGAGAACCCAACAACCATTTCCATCACAGAGTCTAATTTTCCAAAGAAAAGAAGGAAGCAACATGAGCTTGAAGAGTTAAATGACAATTTGTTCAAAGTGGCTGCTGTAAGAGGGAAAGTTTCCAAATCAAGTACTAACACATCAAGGAAAGCTAGAAAAGTTATCATGAATAATCGAGGAGAAATTTGCCAAAGTGTAGCAGCCACATTGAGTCAAGTGAAATTGGAAAATTGGATATCTAAGGGGAAAAGGACACATAAAGGGGTGCGACGGATTTCAAATGGATCAAGCAATCTCTATCCTCTACTGATGCCTGCTGATCAGGACTCTTGTCTATTCAGACCGCAAGTAAACCTTATTCCTCCATTTGTAAATATTCAGTCACAAGTCAGAAGATTACACCGATGGACTTCAAAAGAGTTGAATCTACTGAGTCTGCCAAATTAAATGAAATGACCTCCATATCTACTAATGTTTTGACAAAAGAGATGAAATCTGACGTATTTTCAAATGGAATCTCAGATCCATCATACTGTCTTAATGATCACAAGAAAGGCAAGCAACACATGAGAAGTCTATCCATATCACCCCTTTCTCAAGAGCTTATTAGATTAGGTTATGGAGAGCAATTACCTGATTTTCTGCCTAGAGGTTCACGACGACAAAAAGGTGCAAGTGATATTTGTGTCTTGTTCAGCCAGGGCTTGGATAGAAAATTAATCAAGCAGCAGAAAAAGGTATTGTTCCCCATTATATGAGATATCTTCAACTTTAAATTGAACAAGTGTTGGACATATAAAATATATAAGATGAGAGAACAGAACTTGTTCCAATCACACTTGACCAATATATTGCTTGTCTTTCAAGAATAGATGTAGGTTTGCTAGTAAGATACATAAATTGAGCGGCTTCACCTTTTAGCGTTTCTCTCGCTAAAATGCTTAGTGGAAATATATATTCATTTCTCTATGTAGAATAGAATTGTTAGAGTTGTGTAATTTATGCTAGATCTTATCGAGGATGACTTCCTCAGCTGAATGCAGAATAGTTTATCCGATAATATCTTTTGTACATGATTAACGCGTAGGAGTTCGTGCTGAAAAGGAAATGATACATTTGTAAAATTTTAGATATCTTATGAGAAACAGTTAGTATAAATATTTGTAGGTGTTCACATTGTAGCAATGATTCAACTGGCTGCTCAACAGTGACAGAGATAACAAAAAGACATGTATAGAATATAATGATACAGATAATAAAACGAACCTTGACGCAGGTTGTGTCAACTATGTCTTCTACTGTCAGGGAGAGAAATTTTTCAGCTAGATCACCAGAAATAAATATTGTTGTCAAGCCACTACAAAAATATCAATTTCATAGNCGTACACCTAAAATCAGTAAGTTAATACTTGAAATAGACACGTATATGGATGTGCATCTAAGCTTACAATACCACATCTTAACGATCAACTATTAACTAATTTGAAAATAACTTGTGTTGGGAAATGAGAAATCATGAAGTTTGTAGTTTTGATGGATGACAAAGAGTTGTAGTTTTGATGACTAACAAAAAGTCTTGATGTGTAACAAATTATTTTTTATAATCATCAAAAAGGGGGAAAATGTTGGAAAGTGTAATATGGTTAGCAAGTTTTGATGATAGACATACACACACCAGAAGCTATAACTGTAAAAAGCATAAACGTGTAATTTATGGCAAAAAGAAATCAAAGCGCGTCGCATCACACACAAATACAGAAGTCACATAGTAAATGGCATAAACTCATAATTTGTGGTAAAAAGAGATCAAAACGCGTCGCATCTAGAATTCAAGAGAAACAAGGAAAATTGAAGCTTGAGTACGTGTACAAGTTTAATTGAAAAAAAGGAAGTTGTGTATAAAAAAAATTATACAGTAAAAGGCAAAATATTGTATTCCTTTTTATACTACAATTGTACTCTTCTCCTTATATGATAAGGAGACATAATCAAGAGGGAAAAGGATTTGTAATTGTAATTCATTTCCTTGTAGAAGTTGAAAATGAATCAAACTCTATAAAAGGATCAAAAATTTGAAGGAAAAAAGTGTCTTTGCATAAACACAAATCGAGAGAATTTATCAGCAAAGCCAGAACAATAGCCATTGCATATTCACGAAATATATCATCTAGAGAGTTTGATTCATTAAAACTGCTCAAGATAAAAGGTTTTCTTATTTGCCTTTATGGGCTAGAAAAAATCTTAATGAGGCCCAAGCTAATCTGGGTTCCCAAGACTGATCTTTGACTAGTGTTTCAGGTGAAGGTGAGAGGGAAAAGACCAACTTGGTACATGAATAGTGCATGCTCTAAACAAGTTCTAAAAATGGTAGAAAATTTCTTCTCGCTCTTTGATTTTCAAGGAGGCTGTTTATTCCTTGAAAAGGATGAGAAAAATGAAAGAAACAAGATAAAAAAAAAGGTTGAAGAAAGTGACATGATATCAAACATCTTTGATGATGCAAATTTAGGGAACACTGCATATGAACCTTGTTCACATCTAACAATCATTGATGCACCTGAAAGATGAATTACTGTACTAGTCTATGGTCATGGAGATAGGGGGAATAATAGAGCAATCGGGACAGTTAGAGTATGGTACACCTTCAAAGGGAACATCATTGTGTGAACCTGGTCCTAGTTATTAATTAGAAGTTGTTGAAATTTGATAATGGTTGGTTCTCTATTACTCAGCTTGAGATTCCTTTGATCTTAGAGAGTATTATGTAGCAGACATACTCATGACGGCTTTGAATATGAAGAACTTGGGAAAAATCAACCAAAGTCAGGGCCTATCGAAACAAGTTGATGCATATCATGATTTCTTTAATAATTGGCTAGTAAACGAATATCTTATGCTTGAGTAATTATACAATGAATATCTGTTAACTCAACCTCGTACTATAACAGGTACACACTCCAGTCACATCTCAAACAATGTTTAGAAGGTTTGCGGATATTATCTCTACTCTTTGCTAACACCATTAAGTAAATCATGGAGGAACACAAAAAGGGGGAACCTGGTTTCTCTGTAATACTCAGGTATGTACCATCCTTTTCAATGCATGAAATTTCTGAGTTTGGGTCGAATATAAGCACTAGTGTACCTGATCGATCATCAGAAATTCAAATCTTATAAAAACACCAAGAACCCTCTTTGACAATACACATCATTCAATCCCAAATCGTTCTAATGTTGAAAACCTTAGTCCTCAAGCCACTCATGCTTTATTTGAGGCGGAAGTTTGCTTTTACCTCTCACTTCTGAACCAGGTTCACAAACTCCAAATTGATATTTCATCCATTCCAAGTGTATAACCTGTCTATCTCTCAGAGGGAACAATTCTCATAGAAATAACTTGTTGGTTGCTTTCATTATTGATAAACACATCTCTTTGTACTCCAAAATGTGGTGAATCTCTTACTTGTCGTTGATACTCCTTCAAAATGTCATCAAGAAAAAGTCTATCAAAAAAAAATCATGGAGGAATGAAAATGTTATGGAGTAGAGTTTAAAAAAAAATTGATGATGTACCTCATGTTTTTCTTGATTAAATTTCACATTATAAGAAAACTGATCAGAATGAAGCAACTGGTGCACAATGGGCATATAAAAGAAATCATCAATGGCACTAACATCCCTTTCTTCCTCACTTTAGTAATCATTGTCCCAATCCTTATCCTCAATTTTTTAGACTCTCTGACTCGTGGATGTGCTTATGTCTGTCTCATACTCATGATATCATATGCTTTTATTTTAGGACTTAAACTGGTACATATTTGTTTATTATGTTTCTCATTGAAGATCTTGATTGTGTGTGAGTTTAAGATGACTAATATTCTAAAATTAACTTACTATACTGTTAGCAGAAGTGTACTTGAAAGTGTTGTTCAAGTGGCCATGAGTTAAAAATGATATTGCACTCATTGAATGTTATTCGAATGCTTTGGTTATTGGTTTTCAATTATGACAAAAGGGGGAAGTTGTATGATGTGGGTAAGGGACATAATATGCATAATTTTTCATCATCAAAAAGGAGAAAATTGTTGGGGAATGAGAAATCATGAAGTTTGTAGTTTTGGTGGATGACAAAGAGTTGTAGTTTTGATGACTAACAAAAAGTCTTGATGTGTAACAAATCATTGTTTATCATCATCAAAAAGGGGAAAAATATTGGAAAGTGTAATATGGTTAGCAAGTTTTGATGATAGACATACAAACACCAGTGCAGAAGCCACTAGAAGCTATAACTGTAAAAGGCATAGACACATATTTTATGGCAAAAATAAATCAAAGCGCGTCGCATCACACGCTAATGCAGAAGTCATATAGTAAATGGAATAGACTCGTAATTTGTGTTAAAAAGAGGTCAAAACGCGTCGCATCTAGAATTCAAGACAAACAAGGAAACTACAAGCTTGAGTACGTGTACAAGTTTAATTGAAAAAAAGGAAGTTGTGTATAAAAAGGTTTGTACAGTAAAAGGCAAAATATTGTATTCCTTTTTTTTACTACAATTGTACTCTTCTCCTTATATGATAAGGAGACATATTCAAGAAGAAAAAAGATTTGTAATTGTAATTCCTTTCCTTGTAGAAGTTGAAAATAAATCAAACTCTATAAAAGGATCAAGAAGTTGAAGGGAAAAAAAGTGTCTTTGCATAAACACAAATCGAGAGAATTTATCAGCAAAACCAGAACAATAGTCATTGCATATTCACGAAATATATCATCTTGAGAGCAGTATAAATGGAGAAAAAACGCAGGCCTTCGTCACAGCAACGTAAGGACCAGGTTCACCTTCGTCACAATAACGTAAGGACCAGGTTCACCTTCGTCACAGTAACGTAAGGACCAGGTTCACGAGTTCTGTTCCACACTGAACTATTGAACGTTGAAGTCTGATCAATTAAAGTCTAGGGTTAGTTAGTCTTTGTTGATTTCTTCTAGGTTTATTATTGAGTTGTAATAATTTCTAGATTGTGTAACAAGAAGTAGGTTTGACTTCTTGGGAGTAGATTATTGTGAAAATTGTAAACAAGAAGTGGGTTTGACTTCTTGGGTGGTTAGAGTAAAGAAGAGTTGAGAGCTTTTGTAAACAAAAAGTGAGTTTGACTTCTTGGTGAGTGGAGAGTTTTCGATTATAGTTAATTGAAAAGGGTAGAAGTTTAGAGTTTGATTCATTGATTAACTGAGTTGTAAATCTTGAATTAATATAGAACTTCAGTGTGGCTTTTCCATTCCTTGAGTTAGGAAGGCTTCCACGATAAATCTTTATTTTATTGTGTTGCGACAGAATTACAAGAACCTGATTCTTGTATTAGGGTAAGGTTTCTTCAACCTGAATTTTGAGTTTTTATTCAAAAATGAACAGAATACATAGTTCAAAAAGTTATGCAGGTTCCAAGAATTCTCTATTCTCTTTACAGCTCTAAAATCTAAAGGCTAAATAAAAGACTATCTAAAATCATATACAAAAGTTTCAATTCAACAAATTCACTAAAAATAACATCAAAGATTCCCAATTTAATGACTTAGAGCTAAATGTTTCAAAATTACAAACAGAAAAGCACAATTCAACCAAGGTCAGAACATATTGAAAGCGCATTTGAATGATGATAAGGACAGCAACTTACTTGGGATTCTTTTCAAACTGCCCAAACATGTTTCGGTATGCTTTTCAGAAGATTTTACAACCACTTTCTTCTTTATTTTTGTACCTTAGAGACCACTTATGTTCGACCCCATAAAAAATCTTCACAAGTACAACAACCTGCATTAGAAAATCATAAAACTTTCATTCATTCTCATTAGTTAATACATAGCGGCAAACTGACAGTGAATATGCCAAGAACTATTAATTAATATGCTGAACAATAAATTATTGTTCCGGGTGTTGCTTTCCTTTTGATTTCTTTCTTCTTTTTCCAGTCTTTTTTAACAATTTTCAATGTTGAGAATATGTATTTATTTAAATCTATGTCCTCAAAATCCCTTTCCAAAAGAAATGACAAAAGATAAAACTTTACATTTATAATCTTCGTATCAATTGCACCCCGAGAAACATGAAAAAACATACCCAAAAAGCGGGAGGAAGAAAGAAAGAAACACATAAAACATCCTGATATATAATACTGAAACTGAAAACAGGAATAAAAGAAAACCTGAAAAATTCACGAGAAAGAGATCTTCCGCAACTTTCAAGCAGTGGGATCTTGCATTTGGAGATTTTGAGTGATATTGATGAACGGTGGGTTTTTTGAAAATTTTATTCTCGAAAAGCTTGCTTACTGGATGCATTCCTTATTTTGAGAATTGCAATTGTGATTGATAATGGATTTAACATGTTAACTGGTCCATTATCATATTCATAAGAATGTTTTAAAAATGTGGATCAATTGAATTTTGTTCAAAATTTGGTATATGGACAAGTTTCAAAAATTATGTGTTCACACTAAGAAATAGTGAATTTTACTTTTGTCTTATAATTGTTATACAAAAGTAGGGTCATCATGTAGGAAATTAATTAAAATGAAGTTCTGGATGTTGAAAAAATAACTCCATCATTGATATTCCTAATAAGAGATCTATACCGAAACATGTATAATATAGGATGCAAATTACAAATAAATGGTGACAGATTTATTGGTACATGACATGAGAGGGGAGAGAATTGAGGAGTGAATGAAATGAAAAATGTGTTAGTGTCTATTTCCTTGAGTCATGTACTTAGTTCTAGAAAAATCTTATAATTTAATTATAGTTTTAAGATTAATCATAGAACTTATGCACGAAATTTAGCCACTTGAAAAAATATATTGACAAATTAAAAAATAGAATTTATAGAATTTTAAAATGAAATATATATGAAATGACAACATATTATCCTTGATTGTCCTCAACTTCATATTTTTTGTATGATAGAAAAATATCAAATTTTGACCCGTCAACTTTAAATTTAAATCAAACTTATGTTAATTCACTCTTTCGGTTAATATGTTTGAAATCAAATAAAAGAAAAAATTTGACTATATATATTAATGAAGAACTACACATTTATAATCTAGTAAACATTTTTAGTTTACTTTAAATGTAAATATACCATCCTATTCATTTTAGTTGTAAAGTTACTTTCACATACATTGTTTTATTTTAAAAATATACTTTTTGTTTGAAAATGGTGAAAAAATGACTAGGTTTTGAAAAATCAATTAATCTTATTATTGAAGAAAAATTGACTTATCAAATTACGGAGTCGCCACTTGATTTTTGATAAAATCAAGAAAAATTTTCAAATGATTTAAAAACAGATTAAAAATCGATTGAAAAAGGTTCGAAGTTCAATGTACATCCCGAGAAGGTATTAGGCCCTCGGGATACCCGCTAACTTGCGGTTGACCGGCGACTTGACTAAAATGACCTTGAAATATATTTTAAGATTTTAACTTAGTAAAGAATTCGTTTTGATATATTTTTTATTCCTTATTATTTCTAAAGGAAAACATTTAAAGGAAATTTAACTTAAGGGTAAACTAAATAGTGATAAAAGGGTAAACTAAATAGTGATAAAAGTAAATAAAACAAACAAGTAAATAAAATAGTAAAATTTTAAAATAATGAAAAATGGCTGCCCTTTAGGAGATTATTAAAATTCTACCAAAATATTAGGTGATTCAAATAATAAATAAAGAGAGAAAGATATTTGAACTTGGGCTTGATTGCCCAAATTCATTCATTTCGGCTTTGGCCCACCTGTCCTACACTAATTAAATTTGGGCCCTTTTCAACAAATTAAATCCTGCAAAGATATTGTGGCCTTTTGGGCCTATCAAAATTGTTGCTGAAAAGGGCCCTGTCCCATTTCCTGTAAAAAAAAGAGTCAAGGTATACAAGTGAGGTATACTTTTGTATACAATTCGTATTGGACTTTTTTAGCCCTGCATTTGTTCGAATACTCGTTTCTCGTTGTTCACACTGTATTTTTCATATTGTTTCTGCGTATTTGTACATGTACCTTTTTAAAACCTGTTTAACAATTGTATATCGCTGCCCAAAATGTATACCAATGTACACGTGTTGTACCCTATGCGCGTATCCTTTGCCTATTTCCGTATTTTTATCTGAAATCGGCGTCCCTGTAGGTTAACCTGCCATTCATATTTTTTACACCTATTTAAGGTATAGCGTCTATGTATATCAGCCTATTTTTCAACTTTCGAAAGTTGAAAGTTCCATTTTAGCAACATATTTTCACTGCTACAAAACCAGATTTCGAATTGAGATTTCCTGTGCATTTTCAACCTGTATATCAGTGTATACACTGTTATATAGCTGGTATACAACTTTCTGCAACACCTGTAAAATGTAATTTTCCAGCCGCCTCTACTTTTTTTCCCTACCTGTACACCTTTCAGGAGGTTGACTGACTCGGGAAGGGTGTTTGAGCCTTCATGGCTCAAATAAAGGATGCAAGGAGGAAAATGGAGTCCCAAAATGGACTCGAGAGGAATTTTCACATGCAATCAAACAAAAATGGAATAGCATATGAAGTGATAACATAACCAAACAAATCTTGTGTAAAACAGAAAATAAGAAAGACATGCACACCCTTTTAAAATTTGAGTTAAGCTGGAACATGATTCTAAAAGAAAACTCGGTTAAACTAGGAAATAAACTTGCAAATATCATAAAAAAACAAACACCAAGCAGTAACACATTGCAGGTATGCATTTATGTGCATATCATGTCTAGTAAACATAAGCACAACAACAGACATGGCAAGCCAAGTCTAAACAATGCCATACATTCTAAAAAAACAAAAGCATGGTTGATACTTTCCTTAGAGCAAAAATGAGAAATCCAAATGGAAACATCTATTAAGAAGAAACAGTGAGCAGCTAGTCATTAACCAAATATTCATACTCAACATTCATCTCAAATGCACTTGTTTGAGATCTTTTCTTAGATAGTGAAAAAAACATGACCTTCATTTGCAAACCCCTTCTTTATACTAAAACAAATAGGTAGAAAGATGCCACAAGATTAAGCAAATAATAATACCATGCTAACAGAGGGTAAACAGAGCAAGAAGACAGCTCCTCATGATAGCAGACACAAAATCTGTACATAAACACGCTAAGAAACCCGAAAATAACGACACAATGAATCCACACAAATGCTACTAACTAGATGATGTAAGAGGGAACAAAGAGGAACATCATCTCAAAGAAATTTCATGCTAAACCAATGCTTCGTGGAATAGATAGATTTTAAAACTTTTCAAACGATGAGGGCAGGGGACAAATCTAAACAAAGGCAGCAACATAATAATAATCAATCGTATTACACAGAAGGAGTTATCAGCCAACTCTTTGAAGTCCAAAACAAGCACAAAAAAACATTAGACCATTTAAGATGAATATGAGAACTAAGGGACTGCACAACCACCAAAACTACATGAGTACGATGAAATCTTACTACAGAATGATATGAAGACAAGCGAATCGCAAGGGTGCAAACTATCACTGATTTAGGAACGAAACATGATCAAACAAAGATGGGAATTGACATGATTTAGGAACGAAACATGATCAAACAAAGATGGGAATTGACACGCCTGCATTTTCCGACTGGTAACAGAGCAGTTATGCCATCCTATTTTTGAATGTTTACCAACCTAGATTCAAACATGCAACTAAGACGACGAACAATGATCAATCAGAAATCCCAACAAACAATCTCTCGACGAAGGGTAAAAGTCGGAACGGTTAAGGAAAAACAGTGAAGAACCAGAGCAAACAAACAAAATACACATCCCATCGTGTTCAACAGCGAATCAATCACAACAAACAATCCTTCGAAAAAAGTACAAAAATCTAAACAAATAAACCAAAACAGTGATGAAACAGAGGAACCAACAAGCATTCATTGCATCTCATTCAACACTTGAAGCAAAATGTAAGTAAAAGAAGGCATCACCTTTCTCCGAGAAGCGAAACAGGGGACAGACGAGCAGGGGAATGACAATCCTCACCACACAAGCGTCGATACCAAACAACAACCAAGAAAGCTCAAACAAAATGGGAACCCCGGACAAAGCTCGAAGAATAAGCCGAAAATGCTATAACACTACAGGAACCAAACTTTCGGTCTTGAAATGTTATGTTTAAGACTAAGAAAAGGTTGAGTTGTTCTCTTCAAGAACTGTTCTAAGAAAACAGAAAACCTTTTTTCGAAACTCTTTTCTCCCAACCCCAGAAATTATCGGAAAGGGGGGTATTTATAGGGGAATTATTAGGGTTTCGATTTTGGGAGTGTAGGATGAGGAATTTCCAAGATTTTCGGCCTATTTCCAATTCGAATTTCCAAATCCTGAATTCTTATCCAAACCAATGGAATATGCCGAAATGGATACCAAATTCCTAATGGTTGGGAGGTGAGGTGGAAGGATAGGATCGTCTCCCTCGTCCTTGGAGCTTTGTGGCTCGATCTTGCTACTGCAAGGACGAATATGCAGAGACCCAGAGCAAGAATAGCGATGTTGTACGATGCTGGAGAGAAGGGGGAAAAGATACGTTGGGGAGAGCCTGCTCACGCGCCTAAAGAACGAGGGGAATACGTGGGGAAGGGATCAAACACACGCGAAGGGGAGAAAGGGCAACGATCGTCCATCACTATTGCTGGATATTTCTGGCGAAGAAGAAGAAAGGGGAAATTGGGTCGGGGACGGGTCGAAAGGGAAAAGGGAATTGGGGCTGGGTTGGAAAAGGGAATTGGGTTGGTATAAGAAAAAAAGTGGGCTGATATGAAAAGAATAAGTGTTCCTGGATGAGGAAAAAAATGGGCTAGAAAGGAAATTAAAGTGGGTTGCTGATAGGGAGGAATTGGAGTGGGCCTGGGAATTAATTAAAAGGGAATGGACTATGCTTTGGAAATTAGGAAACAACCCAATTAAATGCAAATTAGAGGATTTCACTAGAATTTAAACAAAACGAATTAATATCAATTAATTAACAAGCTTCCTAATTTTAACAAAATAAAATAATTAATGTAATCGTATACTAGTGATTCAAAAACGTAAGCATAATTTAAACTTAATTAATTTTAATAGGATATTTATTAAAATTTAAAGTCTTTTGAGAAATAATCGTAAAAATATACCAATTATATACATAATTATATATATATATATATATATATATATGTATGTATATATATATATGTTATCTAAAAATTATAAGAAAAATGACAAAAATATTCAAAATAACATAAAATTCATACATTATTATTTTTCTTCGCAAAATTGATAAAAACTAATTATTTTAAATTGTTTGGAAATTTAAGAAGCTCGAAAACTAATTTATACCGGGGAGGATCGAAATTGTGTGTCAACAACTGTCCCTCATTTTACTTGGATTGATACAAGCAATTCGAGGAAAATGAAATTGACCAAGCCAATTTTGACCAACCTCATATGTCTTTACGGGAAGGATTTGGCAAAGGGTTTAGGAATTATGGACGAACCCTTATAACGGGTTTCCTACATATCTCAGGCTATATGAGAATTCAGGCCACTTGTAGTTCGATAAGCTTGATTTAACGCACGACTTTGAAAGAATTCAAAAGCTACCTCAATACCGAATTATGAAGGTATCGAAATGCTCGAGAATAAAATTGGAGAGCGAATGTTGGAATACAACCGAGCTTTAAACATTAAATCTGCCTACATATCCTTAAACCTTCAGGAATCAGGCTGTGTGTAGTTCGACTCGATCGGTTGAAAAGGAAATCTATTATGCTAGATAACCTTCGGTTTTGGACAAGTGACAAATTAAACGAACATGAAAAGGAGGCTTGTAACCTCTTAGCCATGAATGTGGAGCTCTTCACATCCATAGGTAAGAACTTACACGGACATAATTTCCAAAACTCTTGGTGTATCATCACTCAGATTGGAAAGTTGCTTCCAGTAAATCGAAACTTCTAGATGCGAGACTGAAACTGACAAAACTAAAGAAGAACCCACATGTCTTTTGATGGGAGTGGTTCGATTATGGTGGAAGTCGCTTCCCTGCTCGTATCCTAAGAGTTTGACATTCCTCTTCGGACTGTGTCTCAGTTCGCTGCTAAGGAAAAGTTCCATATTGTGCTGCATCATTTTTGATGTTGTCCGCACCTGTGGTTTTTGAAGAATTCATCCTTTTGGATGCTCTCGACAAAGACTGAGATAAAACTCGTCAGCTTAAAAAATGCAATTAGGATGGGAGACAGTGTCTTTTTATCATGTCGACACTTCATTGTTCTCCTCAATATTCGACGTCGACTCGATCGATTTGACGTACAAAAAATAAATCTTATGACTTGTGTTTTGTAGTATAATCTTCGATGTACTCTATATTTGATGTCGAAATAAATAAATAAATGCTGATGCGATATTGATATTTCTTTTGCCGTCATCTTTGATACTTTTCTTGATGTTTGCTTTTATCAAAAATAAAGAATGCAGTTGAGACCGATGAATAAATAGTCCTCTTGGGATACACGATTTCCCTTTCTTTATCCATGCATGCCTTCTTGCGGGGCATGAATATCTTCCCGCGATACGTAAATTTCTACAAGGTACGAAATCTTCTCGCAATGCATAACTTTCGGCGAGGCACGAAATCTTCTCGCGATGCATAATTTTTAAAGAGGCATGGATTCTTCTCGTGATGCATAAATTCCAGTGAGGTATGAAGCCTTCTCGCGATGCATAAATTCCAGCGAGGTATCAAATCTTCTCGCGATGTATAAATTTGACGAGGCATGAAATCTTCTCGTGACGCATAATTATTGACTCGCAATGCATGATTTTCCGCGATGCATGATTTTCGCTATGCATGATTTTCAACGAGGCATGGATTCTTCTCGTGATGCATAAATTCCAGCGAGGTATGAAGTCTTCTCGCGATGTCTACATTTCAGCGAGGTATGAAATCTTCTCGCGATGTATAAATTTGACGAGGCATGGAATCTTCTCGTGACGCATAATGATTTTCTGCGATGCATGATTTTCGCTATGCATGATTTTCAACGAGGCATGGATTCTTCTCGTGATGCATAAATTCCAGCGAGGTATGAAGTCTTCTCGCGATGTCTAAATTTCAGCGAGGTATGAAATCTTCTCGCGATGTATAAATTTGACGAGGCATGAAATCTTCTCGTGACGCATAATGATTTTCCGCGATGCATGATTTTCCACAATGCATGATTTTCCGCGATGCATGATTTCCGCAATGCATGATTTTTAACACGCAATGCATGAATATTCATCTCGTCTCTGTTGATGATAACGGCCAGACGACCTCCAGATAATATATCGCCTTGATCAATAATAAAATAATGATAAAATAACTGTCTCCTCTGGGGTAATGCATTGTCCTGATCGACAATAACTATCTTGTTTGATAATGCGATGCTGATAGCGTCCTTTACGGAAACTGTAAACTCTTCTTTGCCATTCCTGTTTGATTCACCTTTGAATCTGGCTAGATTTTCTTTGTAAATTTCATGTTGTTGGATTTTGATTGAAATAAACAATTCATATTCCCAGGTCTTCAACATAAGTGATATAAAATGTCTTTTTCTTCTAGGCAAGCCATTGATTTTGGGATAATTTCTCCTCTTTGGAGTTCTCCCTGTTCATTCGTCGGAAGAATTTGCCGATTTCAAAGCAAAGCTATAAACCTGAGTCCACAAAAAAATTGTTAGTTTTAAGAAACGTACTGATCTGTGTCAATTTTTTCATTTGTTTGCTCCTTGTCTTGATATCTCCGGTTGATTTCCCGATTTTTTATAGATAAGACAAAATATTTTTATGCCAAAACAAATGAAACATAAAAGGGAAAATTTAAGAGAAATAAATTTTTAAGAAATAGCATCTTGAAAAGGTCACTGTCAAGTCATGTCATATCATACTTAACACACTTCTTTGAGTCTGACATTTAGAAGTCTATCTGATCATTTGCTGGTGAGCTTTCGGAGTCACTCCGGACTTGTAGATAAAACTCATAATGAAATTTTAAGGCCATCCTCAAAATTTCTGTCCCAGTTTACTGTCTTGCTTATCTTTTCATTGTAACTGAATAGATCGCGTTCTCAAAAATTCTGTCCCAGTTGCAGATCTCGAAATATCTTTAGTTTGACTCGCTGAGGAGACTCGTTTTGGAGAACTTTTGAGTCCCTCTCAAAAATTTTGTCCCAGTTCTACTGTAAAGAGGAATAGAAATCTTGCGGAGATATGACCAAACCCTTGTGGCCCCTATGTCCTGTTGGGGCAGGAATCAGGCCAAACATAGTTTCCCTCAAAGGTATATAAAATAAAAGCATTTACAAAGAAAACCGACCGAGGCCGACATAGGGCGCCTAAGTATCTCGTTTTTGAGAATTCAGTTCAAACGTAGTTCAGATACAAGAAATAATTAAAGGGGATAAGGGAAGTGACCGAGGCCGATATAGGCCACCTACGTATCTTATTTTTGAGAATTCAGGTCAAACGTAGTTCAGATACAAGAAATAATTAAAGGGGATAAGGGAAGTGACCGAGGCCGACATAGGCCGCCTACGTATCTCATTTTTGAGAATTCAGGTCAGACGTAGTTCATTACAAAGGGATAAAATTTAAGCAAAGCAAATACAAGCAAACAGAATGGTTACGAGTAAATAACAGAAATGCAAAATGAAAATTCACATGTAGTATCTCTTGACAACATCTGAGTTGGTAGGTTTAGGCCATACACTTCCATCCATCTCTGACAGGACCAAAGCACCTCTAGATAATACTTTACGAACCATGTAAGGACCCTGCCAATTTGGCGCGAACTTTCCTTTGTACTCGTCTTGGTGAGGAAAAATATGCTTAAGAACCAACTGGCCAACTTCAAAATTTCTGGCTCTTACTCTCTTGTGAAAGGCACGAGTAATTCTCTGTCTATACAACTGGCCATGGCAGACTGCAACTATTCGCTTCTCATCAATCAAAGTTAGTTGGTCAATCCGTTTGCTAACCCATTCAGCGTTACTCAATTCAGCTTCTTGGATGATTCTCAAAGACGGTATCTCAACTTCAGCAGGTATAACTGTTTCTGTTCCATATACTAGCAAGTATGGAGTAGCACCAGTCGATGTTCTGACCGTCGTTCGATAACCCGGTAAAGCGTATGGCAACATTTCATGCCAACCTCGATGTTTGTCAATCATTTTCCTCAAAATATTTTTGATATTCTTGTTGGCGGGCTCTACAGCTCCATTCATTTGGGGCGATAGGGAGTTGAATTCTGATGAGTGACCTTAAATTGGTCACATGTCTCTCTCATCAAATGACTGTTGAGATTTGCACCGTTATCAGTAATGATGGATTCTGGCACTCCAAATCTACATATCAGATTGTTGCGGACAAAATCAGCCACCACTTTCTTGGTTACCGACTTTTAAGTGGATGTTTCCACCCATTTGGTGAAATAATCAATGGCAACCAAGATGAATCTGTGTCCGTTAGAAGCGGCTGGCTCTATAGGACCAACGACATCCATTCCCCAAGCTACAAATGGTCAAGGTAAACTCATAGCATTAAGATCGTGAGGTGGAACCTGTATCAAATCATCGTGCACTTGACATCTGTGGCATTTTTGTACGAACTTGCAACAGTCATTCTCCATAGTCATCCAGTAATAACCGGCTCAAAGAATCTTTCTTGCCAAAGTGAGCTCATTCATATGTGTACCACAAACTCCAGCATGTATCTGTTCAATAAGCCTCACAGCTTCAACAGCATCCACACATCTTGGAAGACCCAAATCTGGAGTCCTCCTACAAAGGACTTCCCCACTTAGGAAGAATTGAGAGCCATACGGCGTATCAACTTCTTCTGATTGGACGTAGCGTCTTCAGGATAAGTCCCAGACTCCAAGTACCTCTTTATGTCAAAATACTAAGGCAAACCGTCTGGTTCTGCTTCAACATGAGAACAATGGACTAGATGTTCTTTCAATTCTATATCCAAAGGATCAATATAATCTGTATCCAAATGTTTAATCATCGAAGCGATGGTGGCAAGAGCATCGGACAATTCATTCTATATTCTGGGAGTATGTCTGAACTCGATCTTGTGAAACCTTTTGCACAACTTTTGCACATATTGTACGTAAGGTATAATCTTCGAGTTCTTCACAACCCATTCACCTTGAACTTGATGAATCAAAAGATCTGAGTCTCCAATAACCAACAACTCATTGACATTCATGTCGATGGCCATTTTCAAACCAACAATACAAGCTTCGTATTCGGCCATGTTGTTTGTGCAATTAAATCGGAGCTTAGCTGCCATGGGATAGTGTTGACCAGATTCTGAAACTAAGAGTGCTCCGATACCTTTACCTTGATGATTTCATCAAAGGATAATCTCCAACCTAGGTATGCTTCAGAAATATCCTCACCCACAAACGACACTTCTTCATCATGAAAATAAGTCTTAAGTGGTTCATACTCTTCATCCACGGGATTTTCTGCAAGATGATCAGCCAAGGCCTGTGCCTTTATTGTCTTCTGAGTCACATACACGATATCAAACTCATTCAACAGCATTTGCTAGTTAGCTAACATTCCGGTCGGCATCGCTTTCTGGAAAATGTACTTCAACGGATCCATTCTGGAAATGAGATATGTAGTATACGAAGACAAATAGTGTCTCAATTTCTGGGAAAGCCACGTCAGAGCACTACACGTTCTCTCCAGCAAAGTGTAACGAGACTCGTATGGAGTAAACTTCTTGCTTATATAGTAGATAGCCTTTTCCTTCTTTCCTGTCTCGTCATGTTAACCAAGTACACATCCGAAGGCACTATCTGAAACAGACAAGTACAACAACAAAGGACTCCCTTCTCGCGGAGGAACCAATACCGGTGGGTTGGACAAGTAGCTCTTGATAGCATCGAAAGCAGTTTGACACTCCTCAGTCCACTTAGTCGGGGCGTTTTTCTTCAGTAGCTTAAAAATAGGCTCACACACCACTGTCGATTGTGCTATAAATCGACTGATATAGTTTAACCTCCCTAAGAAACTCATCACCTCTTTTCTCATTTTCGGCGGAGGTAACTCTTGGATTGCTTTAATCTTGGAGGGGTCAAGCTCAATAACCCTTCTGCTGACTATAAATCCCAACAACTTCCCAGATGGGACTCCAAAAGCGCATTTGGCGGGATTTAACTTCAAGTTGTAGCGACGCAAGCGTTCAATAATTTTCTCAGGTGTGTCAAGTGATCCGAACTCTCCGGGATTTGATTATGACATCGTCCACGTACACTTCAGTTTCCTTATGAATCATGTCATGGAAAATAGTCTTCATGGCTCTCATGTAGGTGGCGTCGGCGTTCTTGAGGCTGAACGGCATCACCCAGTAGTGATATACACCCCAAGGTGTAATGAAAGCCATTTTTTCTGCGTCTTCTTCATCCATCAGAATTTGGTGATAACCTGCGTAACAGTCCACAAACGACTGCATCTCATGTTTGGCACAGTTGTCAATCAAAATATGGATATTTGGCAACGGAAAATTATCCTTCGGACTAGCCTTGTTGAGATCTCTATAGTCAACACAAATCCTGATTTTCCCGTCCTTCTTGGCGACCGGGACAACGTTGGTCAACCAAGTTGGATATTGTCTTACTTCCACCAATCGGGACTCTATTTGCTTGGTGATCTCTTCCTTAATCTTCAAACTCATTTCAGGCTTGAATTTTTGAGTTTTTTGCTTCATCAGCTCGAACCCTGGGTTGATCGGTAGCTTATGAGATACGACATCGGTACTCAACCCTTGCATATCACCGACTTCCCAAACAAACACATCACTATATTCAGCAAGCAAATGAACCAGGTCTTCTTTCTGAGCTTCATTTAAGTGGGTGTTGATCTTAACCTCTTTAACACATTTCAAATCTCCTAAATTCACTGTTTCTGTTTCCTCAAGATTTGGTTTATGCTGATTCTCGAACAGCAGGAATTCCTCGGCGACGTAATCTAATTCCCCACTTTCTTCTTCACAATCGTCAACCTTGTCGTCATTTGTCTCATTTTGTTAATTTATCTCATGACATGACATGACATTGGCAGGTATGTAACTTATTTACCGAAATCATAAACAGACAAAATTAGGAAAGTAAAGTATAACAAACAACTAAATAAGTAAAGTTAAAATAAAGAGGCTTTCATTTAAAACAAAACTTCAAACTTTGGCCATGGCATGGGGGCCATGTTGCCTTTTGAACATCACAACGGAAATTCAAAAATTGAACAGTTAAGGAAAACGCAGAAATGGTGGATCTCGGGCCTCTTACGGACAACCACCGATTTTAGTGTGCATAAAATAACTCATTTCCACCGAAGAGTTCGGGACATCAGGATCGGCGTGAAAGTCCAGTTTTGCAGCACCTCCCATGGTTAAACATCGCGATTACCAGCTAACTCGACCTCTTCCTCGACAACAGCATCGATCTCCTCGAAGAGGTCACAGATTCCTTCCCTAAAGTCTTCAGGCTTGGCATACTCTCGGATCGGAAAGGATTGATAAAGATGAGGGATCGGCTTAGCCAACTCTTGATCCTTTTTATTCTTCATCTTAACATCGTCATCTGTGGGGATGTACCCCAAACCATATCTGGATCCTTTAACAAGGACCGGAACAGGCTCAATAATTCCTTGGGAATCTCTTCCCAATCCGAAACTTGGCTCGAAACCGTTCTGGAACATCACTGTGGCTATCATTTTGTACACGGCTGGCATGGGGGTCTATGGGGCCAAATCTTCATCGGTGGCATTCACCAGCTCCACCGTGTAAAAGTCTGTACCTCGCGGTATATCATCAATGACCGGCACCTACCTGCCCGAGTAACTTCCCTCGCAGTGAATAACCAACTCTTCATTCTTCCAAAAAAGCTTCATCATTTGATGGAGATTAGAGGGAACGACTCCAGCCATATGGATAAATGGCCTACCCAAAAGAAGGTTGTAACTGGTATCTATATCCAATACTTTGAATTGCGCGCTGAACTCTGCGGGGCCCATCTGAAGAGTCAAATTCACTGCCCCTAATGTGTCTCTTTGAACACCATCAAAAACTTTCACATTGACCTGGTTCTGCTCCAGTTTCCCAAGGTCAAAATTTAGCTGCCTCAACGTCGACAATGGGCAGATATTCAAACTCTATCCATCATCTACCAAAACACGGTTGACAACCTTTCCACTGCATATCACGGTAATGTGCAGCGCTTTGTTGTGGGATCTCCCTTCGACTGGTAACTCATCGTCACAAAATTTGATCCGGTGCCCCCGAATAACTTGATGAATCATAGCAGCCACGTTACACTACTTGTACCTGAAGGTACGTATGTATCATCGAGAGCTTTCATTAAGGCCTGCCTGTGGGACTGAGAGCTCATCAGCAGGGCCCACACGAAGATCTGAGCCGGAGTCTTCTCTAATTGTTTGACGATGGAATAGTCCTTCGGTTGCATCCTTCTCCAGAACTCTTCTGCTTCTCCTTCGCTTATCGGCCTCTTAGCATGGTCCTTCTTTTTTCCTCCGAGAGCAAGCTCATCAGGAGTGTAGCACCTTCCGGACCTGGTCATGCCTTGGGCAACAGCAGTTTCGACGACAAGAGTTTCCGAAGGCACTGATATACCGTGGTTTCATGGTATTATTAATACTTTTTCCTTAAGTTTAGTGTGTCCAAAAGCCTTTTTGTGCTAACTTTTATGTAAGTTTCTCTTTATTTGCAGGAAATCTGTCTAAAAGATGAATGCGGAGGTTTATGAGCGAGAAATACAGAGCAATACCACCTGCGGAGCTTGTGACGGTTCGTCGTGCCCGTGACGGTCCGTAGGTGGCATCGTAGTGCAGCTGCTGAAGGAAGATGGCGAATTCTGACCAAGTGTGGGGTTACAGAGTGCGTGACGGACCGTCGTAGCCATGACGATCCGTCCTGCTGGTTTGTCATGAAGTTCAGAGAAGTAGTCCCAGTACCCAAATTCCAAGAGTTCAAGTGTTTTGGAATGGAGACCCTCGACGGATTATTGTGCCTATGACGATCCGTCATACCTGCCATCGAGGGTAATGAAGAGAGCAGTAGAAGAAATTGCACAAGTATGGGACGAAGGAGTCCATGACGGTCCGTCGTGACCACGATGATCCATCGCGAGGTCCGTCGACCCACCCGCGTTTTGACAGATTTCCAGCAAATAGGGTCCTTATTTAATTAGGTTTTTATTTTTTATAAATAGTTCAAAAAACCTCGGTTTTGAGGTAGGACCCTTGATTATTGTTAGACTCTGGATTACTTGGTTAGACTCTTGATTATTTTTAGACCCTTTGTGAGACTCTTGAATATTTTGAGACTCTTGATTGATTGTTGGTGATTTTTGTTGATTAATCAAGTGAACTTTCAGATTTTACTCTTTCTCATTGAAGTAAGTACATGAATTCTTATACCATATATTTGAATGTTGTGAATATGACTATGGGTAACTTAACTCCATAACTAGGGTTGTGGGAACCATGGGCAAATAATGAGGTAAAACCTAACTAAAATAACAATTCTAGAACAGTGTCTTGCATGTATTGATAATTCTTTCGCTTAGAAGTCTTTTTAACGGATGGCCAACGTTAGAACTCGCCTTAATGCTACTTGCCGGACCAAGGAGGTAGATAATAGCAAAGGAATTATCGACATAGATTTAGTGTATACTATCTAATAGGCTAGTATTGATTGGTACGAGGTAATAACTTAGTCAAATATCGAATACGATGCTTAATATGTGGTAAAGATAAGGGTTAGTATAGCAACACATGTAGCCGGACTAAGGTGCGGAGTGAAATTTTCTAGATGCTGTACCTAGGATTTAGAAATACATAACTTATCACTTTGCATGCAAGATACTAGGAAAAAAATGTTACAGCTAAAATTATCAAGTTATGAACCTGTGGGGAACACATAAACCCTAGTTACTTTTATTAATTGAATAAACTCCAACATTCGAAGCTGTTAGTTGTCTCCTTTAATTTCGCTAGTTATTTTCATTTATTTAAAATAGAAAAACCCTTTTTTTTTATCATTTTTGCTTTCGAAGGAAGTAATTGACTGAACAATAGTAATAATAGATTGAAGTTAAGTCTAAACTATTTTCCTCGTGGGAACGATCCCAACCTCATTAGATGGGTTATTTACTTGACACGACCGCTTTACTTCTTATTTGAGAATTAAGTTTGAGCGTATCAGGCACAAAGGCAACAACCTTTGTAGGTGTCAGAATAACAAACTCTCTCCTTTCCTTGACGCTTAAAGAAGCGACAACCCTTTCCAAGTCCTCATGCACAATGGGAGTAATCATCTTTGTACCATACCCGTCTCCATCCGTTTCAATCATATTATCGTTACCACCTCCATAATTTGGCAACGGGTTTGTATTGACATTCGGCGCCGCCGGTTGGAGAGAAACTACCTCCTGATCGATCAGATCCTGGATTTTGTGCTTAAGATTGATACAGTCTTCCGTGTCATGTCCAACACTGTTGGAATGATAAGCACATCTTTGATATGGCTTGTAGAACTTTGAATTGACATCCATGGGCTTGGGCCCCACAGGGTGGATGTATCCAGCCGCGGCTAGTCTCTCAAATAGTTTGGTTCGGCTTTCAGCAAGTGCAATAAAGTTCCTTGAAGGCCTTTATTCAAATCTGGGTCGGGAAGGGTCTTAACCGCTTTGCTAAGGGGTAGGCACCTGCTGATAATTTCGGGTATTCAGACGAGGAGCTTGGCTTCTAGGATAAGGGTTTGTTTGATAATTTGGCACTGGAGCCTTGTAATTCGGGAGGGGGTTTTGATAAATTGGAGCTTGGACCTGATAAATGGGTGAGGGCGCTCGGTAGCTCGACTGTTCATTGGCACAGTTGGGAGCAATATTCTGATAGGGAGATGGAATTTGGTAAGGTTGAGGGAAATTTGGGTATGTGGGAGAAAAATTTTGGAGATTTGGGGGTGGACATTGATACGACGAAATTTGAGAATTTGGATAGGTGGGGGTAGTATTATGGTTATTAGGATGATTGGATTGCGGGTAGTAGGCTTGGTGAGACTTTGGGGAGGGCCTAGAACGATCTTGGGAATGTGACGAGTTTCTGGGGGGTTTTCTTCCCCCATACGAGACAACGACAACTTTCTCTCTTTTCTTCCTTATCAATCCTGAATATCCAGGTGACGTGGATACCCAGGATATCTTCCCCAACTTCAGACCGTCTTCGATAGTTTCACCAACTTTGACTATCTCGACGAACTTAGCTCCGACTAGCAACATGATTCTGTCGTAGTATTCTGGCTCCTGCACCCGCACAAACACTTTCACAATCTCTTTCTCGGTCATTGGACGCCTTACTCTTGCTGCTTCCTTCCTCCATCTATAGGCAAACTCCCTGTAGCTTTCAATTGGTTTCTGCTTCATCTTCTCTAGAGAATACCGATCGGGAACTATTTTGACATTGTAGGCAAATCGGTCAATGAAGTCTTTGGCCAGCGCATTCCAACTGGGCCACTGCCTGGTTTCGTGTAAAATAAACCACTCGAGGTCCTCCCCACATAGACTTTGGTTGAAAAGCCGCATCAACAAGGCCTCATCCCTGCCAACTCCCATGAGCTGGTCACAATACAATCTCAGATGCGCCATGGGTTTGCCTACTCCTCCGAAGGTGTCAAACTTCGGAATTTTGAACCCTTCGGGAAGGTTCAAATCTGGGTGGATGCAGAACTCTGCGTAACTGAGTCCAACGATGTCTGGGATGCACTGTAGCTCTTTCATAGCCCTTTTGATTTCCTCCTTTATATCGATCTTCACTTATTCCTTTTCCTTCCATTCTCTTTCCTGTTCTTCATAGTAATCCAACTCAAAACCGTGCACCTCGTGCTCGGCAGGAACGGGAACTTGGAAGGTGGTTCTTTTTGGGAGGGGTGGAGCAATAGAGGGACTTGGAACGTTTTGGGTTGTCAGGTAGTTCTGTGGGTAGGCTTGAGGATTGGTGTTCTGATTTAAATGGGGGTGAGGTGTTTAGAGATTGAAGGCAGTTTGATTTTGGTTTTGATTCTGTGGCGGTGGGGCGATTTGAGTATTCTGAGGATGGGGTGGCATTTGAGGGTGGTTATATGGAAGAGGTGATGGAGTTTGGTAAGATACAGAAGCGTATTGGGGGTTTTGGGTTTGTTAGATCTATCACAGATGGATTATGCACAAGTGTAAAATGATGGTTCTGAGTTGGATCCGTGTTTGATGAAGGGAAGTAGATCGGAGGTCTTCCATCAGCAATATTAGGACCAAATCCAGGTAGAGGCGTATCTTGTCTCCGTTTCATTTCAACTCTCATTTCAGCGACCTGTTGCATCAACTGCATGATCAGTTCGTTCTGTTCCGCTACGGTGGGCTGAGCCACCACAATGTCAGTAAGACTCACTTCGTCGTTGTTGTCTCCCATAACTGTTTTTCCTTTGCCTGAATTTGGTCTATAGAAGGAATCTGTAGGACCTTTCGATCTGGTGAAGTAAGGATGATCTGCCAGCTCTGATCGACACAGACCAGTTAAAAGGTACCTGAGAAGTGAAACAACTCAAAGGTAAATTTTTCAGTGCAGATTCAGAGTACGAAACGCATAATATCACACAGAGAGCAGATAAACACACAAGTTGATTTGTTTGAGGATATCTTAACCCACGAATGAGGACGGGAATACATTTTTTTAACAAGCAGGAATTTGCCTGTTTTCATTTTGACACTGTCTTGGGAAGGCTAAATCACGTTGAGCTACGGTCTTCTTGCAACTTCTTTTTGATGTTTGTTGATCTGATCTTCGTATCTTTCGTAACGTGAAGGAGAATAAAAATTTTAAAGGATAGGGGCCGGGCCAGGAGAGGCTTCCTACGTATCTCAAAAGGAGAATTCAGGCCCAACGTAGTTCGAGTTCGGGATAAAATATTTTCCTTCATTCTTTTATTACGATTACGAGGAAATTGAAAGACAACATTGGAATTCTTAAAAGATAGCATGACGATGACACGTTAGTCATTTCTCTTCTTGTTACAGCGTCACTCTCTTCCTTTCAGACGACCTAGAAATGGAGGCTTGTAGACGATTTCCTCACCGTCATCCTCCTCAGTCAATTCGAGGTGAGCGTTGTCGGGGCCATTATTGTCCGCTCCTTGTTCATAGGCGAGTTATTTTCCGCCCTTTAGGTTGCTAGGATTTGTCAGTCCCTTATCAAGTAACGCACTTTTAGCTAACAGAACAGCGGTCTCCACATCTATCTTTGCCTCTCTCGCCTTTCCTTCGTGCACCTTCAAACACAGCATGTCCAACTTCTTTCTCAAACTTTCGGTTTCCATCTCAACCTCTTTCTTTCTTTTTATCTGCGATGCCAAATCCTCATCCAATGTCACGGCCGAAACTTTGTAAATTGTTGTGGCCATGTCGACTCTGAGCCCTTCTTCCTTGGCTTCTTGGATTTCCTGAGTGATCCTTTCAATTTTTCTCTGTGATTCTTCTTTAGTGAGTTCCATCTGGATGTTCTTACCTTTGTCCATAACGGTAATTTTTCCTTTCCTTAGATGACAGAACAGTGTTTTAGGATTTGTTGTATAGGTAGAGATCTTTTGAGTGAGAAACTTTAGACTTGAACACTTTGGTCGGACATTTTGTAATTGTGGCTTCTGTGTATTTTTTTGGAAATTTCTGGATAGGAGTGAGTTTACGATATCCTCATTCATAGCAACATAACACATAAGCAGTTAAACACACATATATCGCGTCCTAAACATGCTTGTGACCCTTTTATGCCAAGGGTGAGCCTAACGAATTGAAGGATGTATATGCTTTTTAAACCCGATTTATTATCCCCAAAATACTTCTTTAATAGCAACCAAAATGTCTGATAAACATAAAACACAGAAATAGTCCTGAAAATAAATTACAAAACAAAATACAAATAAAACAGTCCCACGCAGGGGATGGTAAAATTCAGGCCTCATCTGATCCTTCACCAAGTCTGGTCCTCTTGGCGATGTTGACTTCTTCCCACATGGCATATCTGTTCGCCCAGAGATGACCTCTCGCCAATCGAGGTCCTTCTTGATGTCTGAACCCCTCTATCGACTGAATTTGTTGTTCCATGCTATCATCTAACTCTGCCATGCACTATCTGGCTCTTCGTAGTTATTGTTTAAATCGAGCTATGACTTTGGCGTCTTCTGAGTGACGACGTTGTTGCTCTAATTCACTCCTATCAAACTTCTCTTGAAGGCGGTGAAGTCGGACTTGATGTTTGGCTCCAACATCGACAATAATGTGAGGAACATTTGGGCCTGGCTCAATAGTTCCAGTGAGACTCTTTTTTAACCATTCTTTGTACTCCCCCGAACATTCTGGATGAAACCTATCTGGTACAGTCTCATCTAACACTCTTCGAGATCTCCACATCCTACGCATGTCTTCAGCAAATGCAACTCGCCCATTCTCGTGGTCAGTTACGAATTTCCTCATATTTGCAATCTGGGGCAACTCTTGTTTCCCTCCTAGTTGTCTCAGAACTCGACCGGGAGCATATGGTCTAGTTCCTCTTAACCCAGCAAATAGCAAATAAGGGACCTTTTCATCTCGAACCACCATATTCTTGGTTACCACCAAACTATCTATTGACCATTGTACGTCTTCTTCTCTCAGCTCTCGAAGCCTCGGATACCAAAAACTCTCTCCTCCAGTCTTGTTGCAACGATTGTGATACAACCACCAATCATGACTATGTAGATCGTCGGACCGTCTTAGGGGATCTGGTTCTTTTGGGTTATGAGTCTTGATTAAGTGATGCATTATCCACCACTGTAGTATCAGATTACACCCTTGAAAGAAGCGTTCTCCGTTCTGACACTTGTCTAAAGCCCTGTAGATATCGGCCAGAATTATAGGCGCTAAAGTGTAGTACTTTGTTGATGTTTTGTAATCCACTCCATAAAAAATGGCATGAGTGACCATAAATACACTAGGATGAATATTGTATTTTGGCCCTTGAGGGAAAACCATCGTTCCGAGCAAACATATCGCAAATGCGAGGGGACGCGTCTCTTTCCATTTTTCTTTTAAGACAAACTCGTCTTTATGTTTCTCATAAGCCCTTGCACGCCCAAATCGATAATATAAATTTCTAAATGGTATTAATTGGGTCAGGGAGCTTGTCCATCCACTCGGCTTTAACCAATGACAACTTCTCTTTAATTTTGGCGAAATCCCATATTATGGGATTTAGGAGATCTATATCTGGATGTCGTTTCCTTTTGTTGCACATGGCGACACTTTCATAACTGATAAGGATTTCTTCTATAGTCGGTGTCAACTCTACTTCCTCGAACCGAAAAACCATGTTCTCGCTATCCCAGAATTTCACCATCGTTCCAATTAGGCCAAGCCACACATTCATCTCTAACAACGACGGGAGATGACCTATGTGTTTCTGAACAACCATTTTATCATCGTTGTTCATGAACCTACACCATACTTTAAGGAAAGGGTCGGAGAGAGTAACCATTCTTGTTTTCAAAGGTTTGTGTGTCGGATTCATCCTACAAAAATAGCGAACAAAGATTAGTCAACCTCCCGCCCCATAGACAATAAATTGTTTTTAAAATGCATATACATCCTTCAATTAACACGTAAGCATGATTGTCTGTTTTTGCCAATTTGGGCCAAATAGACACAAGGTGGGCTTCAAATGGGCCCAACACATCATGGGCGTTGGGTCATCTTAGTTCAAATGCTCCTACATTCGGGATTTGGCTCGGCTCTACGCTAGTTGACTAGGAGTGGCTTTTGAAAGGACTGGGAACCCAAACGGACAATTTGGGCTGAAACTCGCGACAATCATTGGACGCCTAACGAACCAATAAATTGCCGCTAATTTCGAAAAAGGGTGAGTATAAAAAGTCCGACTGCGGTTCCGCAAACCGTCCTTTAATATACTATATATCGGAGATATGCAATGATATGCACTGCCAGTTTTATAAAATTAATCATATTCGGCACAAATAATATTTTAACAATCAAGAACAAATAATCAAACAGTCAAATCTTATGGTTAAAACTTAATTAATCCCTAGCAGAGTCGCCATTTCTGTTTTATTTTAAGAATATACGTTTTGTTTGAAAATGGTGAAAAAATGACTAGGTTTCGAAAAATCAATAAATCTTATTATTTAAGAAAAATTGACTTTCCAAATTACGTATTCGTCACTTGATTTTTGATAAAATCAAAAAAATGTTTCAAAAGATTTAAAAACAGATTAAAAATCGATTGAAAAAGGTTCGAAGTTAAATGTACATCTCGAGAAGGTATTAGGCCCTCGGGATGCCCGCTAACTTGCGGATGACCGGCGATTTGACTAAAATGACCTTGAAATATATTTTAAAATTTTAACTTAGTAAAAAATTCATTTTGATATATTTTTTATTCCTTATTATTTCTAAAGGAAAACATTTAAAGGAAATTTAACTTAAGGGTAAACTAAATAGTGATAAAAGTAAATAAAACAAACAATTAAATAAAATAGTAAAATTTTAAAATTATAAAAAATGGTTGCCCTTTAGGAGATTATTAAAATTCTACCAAAATATTAATTGATTCAAATAATAAATAAAGAGAGAAAGATATTTGAACTTGGGCTTGATTGCCCAAATTCATTCATTTGGGTTTTGGCCCACCTGTCCTAAACTAATTAAATTTGGGTCCATTTCAACAAATTAAATCCTGCAAAGATATTGTGGCCTTTTGGGCCTATCAAAATTGTTGTTGAAAAGGGCCCTGGACCATTTCCTATAAAAGAGTCAAGGTATACAAGTGAGGTATACTTTTGTATACAATTCGTACTGGACTTTTTGAGCCCTGCATTTGTTTGAATACGTGTTTCTCGCCATTCACCTTGTATTTTCCATATCGTTTCTGCGTATTTGTACCTGTACCATTTTTAAACATGTGTAACAATTGTATATCGCTGCCCAAAATGTATACCAATGTATACGGGTTGTACCCTATGCACGTATCCTTTGCCTATTTTCGTATTTTTATCTGAAATTGGTGTCCCTGTACATTAACCTGCCATTCATATTTTTTACACCTATTTAAGGTATAGCGTATATGTATATCAGCCTGTTTTTCAACTTTCAAAAGTTGAAAGTTCCATTTTAGCAGCATATCTTCACTGCTACAAACCCAGATTTCGAATTCAGATTTCTTTTGCATTTTTGACCTGTATATAAGTGTATACACTGTGTATATATCTGGTATACAGCTTTCTGCAACACCTGTAAAATGTAATTTTCCGCAGCCTCTGCTTTTTTTTCGACTTGTACACCTTTCAGGAGGCTGACTAACTCGGGAAGGGTGTTTTGAGCCTTCATGGCTCAAATGAAGGATGCAAGGAGGAAAATGGAGTCCCAAAACGAACTCGAGAGGAATTTTCACATGCAATCAAATGAAAATGGATAAGCATATGAAGTGATAACATAATCAAACAAATCTTGTCTAAAACAGAGAATAAGAAAGACATGCACACCCTTTTAAAATTTGAGTTAAGCTGGAACATGATTCCAAAAGAAAACTCGGATAAACTAAGAAAAGAACCTGCAAAATATCATAAAAAAATAAACACCAAGCAGTAACACATTGCAGGTATGCATTTATGTGCATATCATGTCTAGTAAACATCAGGACGGCAGCAGCCATGGCAAGCCAACTTTAAACAATGCCATATATTCTAAAAAAAACAAAAGCATAGTAGATACTTCCATTAGAGCGAAAATGAGAAATCCAAATGGAAACATCTATTAAGAAGAAACAGTGAGCAGCTAGTCATTAACCAAATATTCATACTAAACATTCATCTCAAATGCACTTGTTTGAGATCTTCTCTTAGATAGTAAAAAAAACATGACCTTCATTTGTAAACCCTTTCTTTATACTCATACAAATAGGTAGAAAGATGCCACAAGATTAAGCAAATAATAATACCATGCTAACAGAGGGTAAACAGAGCAAGAAGACAGCTCCTCATGATAGCAGACACAAAATCTGTACATAAACACGCTAAGAAACCCGAAAATAACGACACAATTAATCAACACAAATGCTACTAACTAGATGATGTAAGAGGGAACAAAGAGGAACATCATCTCAAAGAAATCTCATGCTAAACCAATGCTTTGTGGAATAGATAGATTTTAAAACTTTTCAAACGATGAGGGCAGGGGACAAATCTAAACAAAGGCAGCAACATAATAATAATCAATCGTATTACAATGAAGGAGTTATCATCTAACTCTTTGAAGTCCAAAACAAGCACAAAAAAAACATTAGACCATTTAAGATGAATATGCGTACTAAGGTACTGCACAACCACCAAAATTACATGAGTACGGTGAAATCTTCCTACAGAATGATATGAAGACAAGCGAATCGTAAGGGTGCAAACTATCACTGATTTACGAACGAAACATGATCAAACAAAGATGGGAATTGACACGCGTGCATTTTCCGACTGGTAACAGAGCAGTTATGCCATCCTATCTTTGAACGTTTACCAACCTAGATTCAAACATGCAACTAAGACGACGAACAATGATCAATCAGAAATCCCAACAAACAATCTCTCGACGAAGGGTAAAAGTCGGAACGGGTAAGGAAAAACAATGAAGAACCAGAGGAAACAAACAAAATACACATCCCATCGTGTTCAACAGCGAATCAATCACAACAAACAATCCTTCGAAAAAGAGTACAAAAATAGAAACGAATAAACCAAAACAGTGATGAAACAGAGGAACCAACAAGCATTCATTGCATCTCATTCAACACTTGAAGAAAAATGTAAGTAAAAGGAGGCATTACCTTTCTCCGAGCAGCGAACGAGCAGGGGAATGACAATCCTCACCACACAAGCGTCGATACCAAACAACAACCAAGAAAGCTCAAACAAAATGGAAACCACGGAATAAGCTCGAAGAATAAGCCGAAAATGCTATAACACTACAGGAACCGAACTTTCGGTCTTGAAATGTATCTTTAAGACTAAGAAAAGCTTGAGTTGTTCTCTTCAAGAACTGTTCTAAGTAAACAGAAAACCTTTTTTCGAAACTATTTTTTCCCAGCCCCAGAAATTATCGGAAAGGGGGGTATTTATAGGGGAATTATTAGGGTTTCGATTTTGGGGAGGGTAGACCGAGGAATTTCTAAGATTTTTGGCCCATTCGAATTTCCAAATCCTTAATTCTTATCCAAACCGATGGAATATGCCGAAATGGATGCCAACTTCCTAATGGTTGGGAGGCGAGGTGGACGGATAGGATCGTCTCCCTTGTTCTTGGATCTACGTGGCTCGATCTTGCTACTGCAAGGACGAATATGCAGAGACCCAGAGCCAAAATGGCGATGCTGTACGATGCTGGAGAGAAGGGGGAAAGATACGTTGGGGAGAGCCTGCTCACGCGGCTAAAGAACGAGAGGAATACGTCGGGAAGGGATTGAACACGCGCGAAGGGGAGAAAGGGCAACGACCGTCCATCACTATTGCTGGATATTTCTGGCGAAGAAGAAGAAAGGGGAAATTGGGTCGGGGACGGGTCGAAAGGGAAAAGGGAATTGGGGCTGGGTTGGAAAAGGGAATTGGGTTGGTATAAGAAAAATAAGTGGACTGATTTGAAAAGAATAAGTGGGCCTGAATGAGGGAAAAAATGGGCTAGAAAGGAAATTAAAGTGGGCTGCTGAAAGGGAGGAATTGGAGTGGGCCTGGAATTAATTAAAAGGGAATGTGCTATGATTTGGAAATTAGGGAACAACCCAATTAAATGCAAATTAGAGGATTTCACTAAAATTTAAACAAAACGAATTAATATCAATTAATTAACAAGCTTCCTAATTTTAACAAAATAAAATAATTAATGTAATCGTATACTAGTGATTCAAAAACGTAAGCATAATTTAAACTTAATTAATTTTAATAGGATATTTATTAAAATTTAAAGTCTTTTGAGAAATAATCGTAAAAATATACCTATTATATACATAATTATGTAAAATATATATATTATCTAAAAGTTATAAGAAAAATGACAAAAGTATTCAAAATAACATAAAATTCATACATTATTATTTTTCTTCGCAAAATTTATAAAAACTAATTATTTTAAATTGTTGGAAAATTTTAGAAGCTCGAAAACTAATTTATACCGAGGTGGATCAAAATTGGGTGTCAACATACATAAATTCATATATAATTTCAGAAGTGTAATGTTTTTAGTAGGAAGAACCTAATGGTTGAATTCATAAAATTAAAATGTTGGATCTTCGTCTTCAGCTAGAATGTAAAGTAATTGCTTAATCAATATTTTTTGTGCATATATAACTCAAACGTGGAGGTTACTCCTTGCTATAGGTGGATTCAATTTCAAAAACATCTCATCGTAGATTTTCTTAACTGTTACAAGTCAATGGGCAGACTTTATGGGAGTAAAAAAAGTGAAGTAAAAACAAAATGACTTAATGGTAATCATAATAACTAAAATTATTTTTAGAAACTATTTGGTTTTCTTGTTATCATTCTTGATAGATTTTGTTTGCGTGAAGTTTTGCTTTTACCTTTGATTTTTGTTAGAAAGAAATTAATTTTTATTCGTGATGGTCTTAAATACAAATATCATCCTATTGATTTTATTCGTAAAATTATTTATTAATATCTTTTTCTTATTTTCAATCTAGTTTATATTATTAATTTTATCATACTTATTTAATTCAAGTATATTAATTAGAGTTAAAATAAAGGTGAAAATCATAAATTCATAATTTATTTTTATATTAACGTAGGCATTTTTGATAAGCATAATGAATAGAAAAAATATTAAGAGTTAAATTAAAGTAATAGTAAAATAGAGTAATGAATAGATATTACAAGACTCACAAAAAAATGTGAAGTAATAACAAAACAAATTAATAGTAATAACAATAACTAAAGATGTTTCTACAACTATTTAATTTTCTTGTTATCATTCTTAGTAGATTTTTGTTAGCGTGAAATTACTTTTTTACCCTTGATCATTATTCACTTCATATATAGAAAGATGTTTCTAGAATTATTTACTATCTTTCTTAATACATTTTTGTTAGAATGAAATTGCATTTTTACCCTTAATTATCCTACCACTTCACTCTTCTATATAATAGAAAAGAAATATATAGATTCCTCCACCCAACATTTTTCTGGAGCCATTTCGTGTGTCTCAAATCAGTTATTAAAGAATAGTTTAGGGGTCCCAAATGATATAATGTTTTTTTACGTGGATACCTATTAATTTGCTGACTTATTTATCAAGAACCCACCTTACTATTTTTATATATATTATTTTTATTCTCTTTTTTATTTTTATTCTCTCATTTACTGAAAGTCTATCAAATGGTCAAAACTTTTGCATTTTGCAAATCTGTTGTTGTATACAAAAAAAATAAATTTATTTTTTTTGGTATATTTATAAAATTTCAAGTACTACAGCAAACTAATACTATTTTTGTATCATTATATCAACATGACTATTTTAATATTATTATATGAAATTTTTAATATTCTGAGCAACATTTTATATATCAGAACTTTATATTATATTATATTTTTTCATTTTAAATTTTCATTGTCTACATTTTTAATTCATAATATTTATATACATTCTACTTTCTCGAAACTCCACTTATAAAATTCAATTAAGTATATTATAGTTATATGCTTACTTAAAAATCCAAGAGGCACAGTGAAGTTTATAACGCTAGTTGAAACCTTTTTTTTTTTACTAAGATATAAATTGGATATGCTACTGGTGATAATGATTTTTTTTTATAGATTGTCTTGACACTGCAGGCTTGACTTTGTTAATTTGAATCATTAACAGAGTTTAGTTACATGAATCTGTTAAAGCTTTTATTGTAATTGTGTATGGAAATAATGCTAAATAGAATATATTAATAGTGTTTTTATTAGTTGAGTTTGCATTAATTATACATGTATTATTTTATGTATTGTTTAATTTGATGAATTAAAAATGACATTGTATTACATAAAAATATTTATTTACAAAGTCATTATCCACCTGTATGGCGTAAAAGATGTAAAATGAGTTTTGAGGAGTAATTAAGTATTTAATCATGCTAATGCATAAATTAAATTCTCTTGCATTAATAATATCTAGAAATTCATGGTATTACCTACGAATCATTTGGTAGAGTGTATTAGAAAAAACAATGCATACATTAATGTTTTTGTATTATTAGCACCTTCTTTGACACTCTTTTCCAAGCTATATATAACTAATGCATGAGTCATACACTTTATTTACACAAATAAATACTGAATTTTATAAAATTAAACAAATAGATATATTATTTTTAAGTATCGTCCTACATGACAATTTTATGTCCTATGTGGCGTCCCACATGTATTATGACACGTAAAAAACATATATGTATTACTTGTTTAATTTCATACAATTTTTAGTATCTATTTATACTTATTAAAAACTGAAGGACATAAATATGTGTTAAAATCAAACTAAAGGACTTATTAAAGGGTTTATATAATTGTCAGGGAGTGTTCTCTTCAAAAAAAAAAATTTGCTCATCTGTTTAAGTTTGTGTTTCCCTTTTAGAAAATACTCTAAAACACCTTGCAATCAATTGTTTTCATTTATGTTTTGGGGGAATTAAAATCAATCGAGGTAGAAAATAGTAAAAAGGGTAGAATTCTGGTTGTGGATGATATCAATTGCCATCTTACAACTATTGCGTCACTCAAGTATTCCCAATTTGAAGGTATTTAATTTTTTTCGTTAAACGTGCGCGATCATAAATTTTAAGTGTGATGACACATGTTCCATTCCAAAATAGGGTATTTTTTTTATTTTATTTTCTTGATCTAAGATTTTATGTACATCAAAATTGACATCAAATGAATCAAAGGGTCTTCTGAATTTAATCAAATCAAAACTGACATCAAATGAATTAAAGGGCCTTCGAAATTAATCAAGTACAACTATATGAAAATTTAAACTAGACAATTATTCTTTCCATAACTAATTAATGAATTTTGACCGTATAAAATCATGAAGACACTGATGAGGATATGAGATGAAAAGATCAGTTAGTAATTTTCTGTTAGTAATAGTTTTCATTAGTTAGTTTTGTACATTAAAGTTAGTTATCAAAGTTGTTATAAATCAAGAGAATTGTTAGTTAGTTAGTAGTCTTATATTTATAGGTTCATATTGTAACTTTCTTCTCTTAATTCACATTCAATACAATACACAATTTTCTCTCTCAATTCAGTTACTCCTCTAGTTGAAGTTCATCAATGGTGTCAAGGAATGAAGCTCATCAATGGTGCTAATTTTGTCATGGTATCAGAGCATTGGTTGATGTATCATAGTTGTTCTTGTTTCGAAATCGTTTCGTAAGCTTCTTCTCTTTCTGTGTTGTTTTCAATCGATTCGATTAGCTGATTGAGAGATTGTGTTGTGAATTCTCTGTTTCAGTCATTTTCCTTCTTCTTCTTCTTCTTCTTCTTCTTCGTTCCTTCTGATTGAGGAAACACATTTCGTGGTTGGAGATTAGCAAGTTTTCTAGTTGTTTTCGTGTTGGATTTTCTCACAAATATTCGAACACAATGACTGGTACTCAAGCTGATTCCGCTTCTAGTTCAACTACATCTCGATTGGATTTTATTAGTCCCTTTTACCTGCATCCATCAGAAAATGCAGGATCATCCATGTTACCTGGAGTTTTCGATGGTACCGGTTATAGATCTTGGGGAAGAGCAGTTCTCAGAGCATTGACAGTTAAAAGCAAAACATGTTTTATCAATGGAGCAATTGTGAAACCTGTTTCTACTGATCCTAATTTCATGCAAAGGGAAAGATGTGACGATATGGTCACATCTTGGATCTTAAATTCCTTGTCTCCAGAATTGCGTGATAGCCTGCAATATGTGAATAATGCCAAGGAGTTATGGGCAGAGTTATAGGAAAGATACGATCAAACCAATGGGTGTAAATTGTATCAATTACAGAAGGAGATTAATGAACTTGTTCAAGGCACTTTAGACATCACTAAGTATTACACAACAATGAAAAAGTTATGGGAGGAGATGAGTACAGTTGGTGTCAATTCTCAGTGCACATGTGTGTGCTCTTGTGGGGGTAAAACAAAGTTACAGAAAGCTGAACAAGATAGAAGACTGATACATTTTTTAATGGGGTTAAATGAAATGTATACGACTGTTAGAGGTAGCATTCTTATGATGAGCACTCTTCCTATCATGGTTCAAGCTTTTGCCATTCTATGCCAAGAAGAAAAACAGAGAGAAGTGAAGCCTCATAATCATACAGCCTTAGATTCTACTTCTCTCAATGCTTATGGACAATACAAAAATAATGCAGGTTACAAGGGATTTAGAACAAATTATAGTTCATTTGAAGGAGTTGGAACTAGTTCTGGTAATACAAGCAATAATAATGTGTCTAGAGGAAATTCAAGTACCAACAGGTCTTTTTTGGTCTGCGACTATTGCAACAAAAGGGAAAAGGAACAAGTTCTGCAGCAAATATGTGTGCTTCTGATATGAATACACAACAATATGAGGAAGAGTCTGAAATGGGAAAGCAGATGCCACTAAACCTGTCCAAAGATCAATATGAACAACTACTCAACATCTTGGGAACAATACAAGCTGGAAATGGAGGTTTTAATTCTGATAATTCAAACAACATGCTGAATGGGGCTGTGAACTTGGCAGGTATACTTGTTTGTTATTCCTTTATCACTGATATAGGTGATCCTTTTTGTAAATGTGTTAAACTAACTGTTGGCTCTTGGATCATAGATTCAGGATCATCACATCATATGACCTATGATAAAACCACTCTCACAAACATTAGAACACTCCCATATCCTTTCTTAATATCACTCCCAAATGGTTACAAGGTTAAAGTGACTCAAGTTGTGATGCTTGTTTAAATCCAGCTTTAACTCTGAGCAAAGTGTTATTTGTGCCTAGCTTCAAGTTTAATCTCATTTCTGTTCATTGTTTACCATTACAACTTAATGGAGTAATCAGTTTTGATAAGTTTTCTTGTTTGTTGCAGGGCCCTTCTCTGAAGAGCCCTCTGGAACTTGGTAAAGCCAAGAATGGTCTATATTTCTTGTGTCAAAAATGTCACAATTGCTGCAAGTCTGCTGAGGAAAAGTCACCTCATTCTAATTGTCATCTTGTCTCAAAAATTCACACTGCATCTTCTGTAAAACAATCTCAAATTTCTACTATAAATAAAGCAGATTGTAAGGCTATTCCTTCTTCTTATTCTAATGATAAATGTCTTTCATTTGCTAATGTCTCTAGTCACACTTATAATGATGAACTTCTGTGGCATGCTAGATTAGGCCATGTACCCTTTGTAAAGATGAGGAATATATCAGCCATACCTGTAAATTTTTCTCCTAAACAACCTTTTACATGCAATATATGCCCTTTGGCTAGGCAAACTAGGATGCCTTTTCCAGAAAGCACATGTACCACTACCACAATTTTTTAATTGCTACATGTTGATTTATGGGGGCCATATCACATTCCTACTCATGATGGTTACCATTATTTTCATACTATGGTGGATGACTACAGTAGGTCCACTTGGACACAATTACTAAGGTGCAAAAGTAATGCTCTTCAAACCATATAAGCCTTTGTATCTCTCATAGAAAACCAATTTCAAACTAAGTTGAAAGTCATAAGATCAGACAATGGGTTTAGAATTTACCTCAGCTGAAGCTGTATATTTTTTTCAAACCAAAGGCATTATACACCAAAGGAATTGTCCATATACACCTCAACAAAATGGAGTGGTAGAAAGGAAACATAAATACTTACTTGAAACAGCAATAGCACTCTTATTTCAATCAAAATTACCTACGAAATACTGGGGAGAGTGTGTATTAACTGCCACATATATAATAAACAGATTGCCTGCTAAACTTCTTCAAAACAAATCTCCATATGAGATATTATACCATAAACAACCTACATATTCTCATCTGAAGAGTTTTGGTTGTCTTTGTTTTCCAACTGTCTTAAAAACTCACAAGGATAAACTTGAACCAAGAACCACTCCCCATGTTTTTGTTGGCTACCCATTCAATACAAAAGGCTACAAAGTTTTGAATTTAGCTACCAAGAAAGTTCACATATCTAGAGATGTTATTTTCCATGAAAAAAATTTTCCTTTTGTTCTTGCTCCTGATGACTCTAGTTTCAGTTCTGTTTTACAAATGCTCACTCATTTTGTCAATATGCCTTGTATGCCTGGAAAAATAAACATTTTTGCTGCTGATGAAATGCTGGACAATCTTACACCACATGAAGTCACTGACAATCAAGTAACCAATATTACTAACATACATGAAACACCATCTGTTGATATACATGATTCTACACCACAAGAACCACAAGAACCTAGAAGAACTTCCAGAACAATAAATACTCCTAGTTATCTAAAGGATTACACCTACATCCTACCGAAGTTACATGATTCCTACCTAAGTTACATTCCCTCAATGCTTTTATTTCTCACAATAACCATGTATGTTTCAATAGTCTTTGTTCTGATAGCCAGCAGCTAGTCACAACCATTTCACATGAATGTGAACCTAATTCTTTTGAAGAGGTAATATTGCACTCTGCTTGGCAGCAAGCCATGACACATGAGTTTGAAGCTTTGTATGCTAACGATACTTGGGAAATGGTCATGTTACCTGATGGAAAAAAGGCTATTGGTTGTAAATGGGTAAACAAAATAAAGCATAAAGCTGATGGAAGTATAGAGAGATTCAAGGCTAGGCTGGTAGTAAAAGATTATACACAACAAGCTGGAGTAGATTACATTGAAACATTTTCACCTGTGGTGAAAATGACTACTGTTAGAACACTGATTACATGGTGATTTACATGAGGAAGTTTACATGGTACCTCCACAAGGTCTTACAACAGGTTGTGATAACATGGTGTGCAAATTAAAGAAATCCTTGTATGGCCTGAAACAGGCAAGTAGGCAATGGTATGAGAAGCTGGCAAACAGTTTGTGTTCAAGAGGGTATCAACATTCAGATAGTGATTATTCTTTGTTTTACAAAAATAATGGGTGTTCTTTGTTATTTGTTGCTATATACGTGGATGATATAATCATGACTGGTAATGATGTTGCTGAAATCAATTCTTTAATGTGTTTCCTGCATAACCAATTCAGAATAAAAATTTTGGGTAAACTACACTATTTCTTAGGCCTAGAAATCTTGTATAGACATGATGGTGTTCTTATCTCTCAGAGGAAATTCACTTCTGATCTTCTGAAGGACTTTGATGTGTTGAGTTACAAAACTACTTCATCACCACTTGATTGCACTGAAAAGTTAAAAATCACAGATGGTAAGCTCTTAACTGATCCTACTCAATATAGGAAGTTGGTTGGGAAGCTCAATTTTCTAACTAATACTAGAATGGACATATCCTATAGTGTCTAACGTTTGAGTCAATTCATGCAATCACCCAGGGAACCACATTTACCATGTACTCAGATATTTGAAACAGGATCCAACCATGGGTATTTTTATTTCAAACAAGCCTGAGCTCACTGTCAGTGCCTACTGTGACTCTGATTGGGCTGCTTGCCCTGAATCAAGGAGGTCTGTTAGTGGTTACCTAGTACGTATGGGAGACAGTCCTATCAGCTGGAAACCTAAGAAGCAAGCAACAGTATCATTATCATCTGCTGAAGCTGAATATAGGGCAATAAGACAAGTTGTGGGAGAGCTAGTGTGGCTTGAAAGGTTGCTAGGTGAATTGGATGTGAAATGTTCCCTGCCTATACATGTTCATTGTGACAGTCAAGCAACAGTTCACGTTACCAAGAATCCAGTTTTTCATGAACGGACAAAACGTATTGAAATTGATTGCTAAACTTCATCAAGGTTTAATCACACTCCCCATCATATATCCACTGATTCACAATTGGCAGATATCTTCACCAAAGTCTTGACTGGGGTGAAACACACTTCTCTATTACACAAGTTGTCTGTAATTACATCACCTCCAACTTGAGGGGGGGTGATGAGAATATAAGATTAAAAAATCAGTTAGTAATTTTCTGTTAGTAACAGTTTCCATTAGTTAGTTTTGTACAATAAAGTTAGTTAGCAAAGTTGTTATAAATCAACAGAATTGCTAGTTAGTAAGTAGTCTTGTATATATAGGTTCATATTGTAACTTTCTTCTCTTAATTCACATTCAATACAATACACAATTTTCTCTCTCAATTCAGTTACTCCTCTAGTTGAAGTTCATCAATGGTGTCAAGGAATGAAGTTCATCAATGGTGCTAATTTTGTCAGACACCACTATTTTTTTTATTATATATGTAAAACTAATTTTAACATAAAATCTATATGTAATATACATTTAATTAATGCAATTTTGGGTTGGTCCAATTATATAACATACGTATTAGATTATGTTGGTATCTATGTACTATTTTATGCGCAATGAGATATGAAGAAAGTAGAGGTTATCGATCCGATAAAATCAATAGCTTCTTTGCGAAATTCTGTATTATTTATCTTAAATAATTTTAAAAAACGTAATACTTCATAGTCATTGATATGAAGAACTCATTAACTTTAAATTATAAATCCTCTTCTGAATAACCATGAGATTAGACTATTTAAGGACAAAGATACCTTTTATGTAAGAAATTCTTATATAACAGTAATAACTCATTATTACTATTAATTACTTAGAGCATTAGTAAAATAAAATGCCACTAGTATAAACTGATTGAATAATCTGGGCATAACAATTTATTAAAAAAATCTATAAAATAAAACATTTAATAACATAGATTACCTATATCCTTAATCAAGAAGCCCATTCAATCTAGTAATTAATGTAAGTATACTCGTTTAGTTTAAGGAATTGATACTAAGCAATCCAAAAGGACGATTCTAGTAGAAAAAGAATGCCACAAATGTATGTTTACTATCGTAATAAATAAATATGTCCCTTAATTTCGCTTTAATTAATATTTTTATCCTTCAACTTTTAATTTACATAAATATATACCGAACTTTATAAAATTAACAAATAGACACATTTTTTCTAAGTGTCGTCCTACATGCCAATTTTATGTCCTATATGGCGTCCACATGTATTATGTCACGTAGGACATATATATTTACTTATTTAATTTTATACAATTTTTATCGTCTATGTATACTTATTAAAAGTTGGAGGGCATAGATATGTGTTAAAATCAAATTAAAGGACTTATTAAAGGGTTTATATAATAGTTAAGGAGTGTGGTCTTCAAAAAAAAAATTTTGCTCATCTGTTTAAATTTGTGTTTCCCTTTTAGAAAAATACTCTAAAACACCTTGCAATCAACTGTTATCATTTATGTTTTGGGGGAATTGAAATCAATGGAGGTAGAAAATAGTAAAAAGGGTAGAATTCTGGTTGTGGATGATATCAATTGCAATCTTACTACTATTGCATCACTCAAGTATTCCCAATTTGAAGGTACTTAACTTATCTTTTTTTATTTTTCGTTAAATGTGGGCGATCGTAAATTTAGAATTACGATGACATATGTTTCATTCTAAAACAGGATATTTTCTTCTTTTCTTTTCTTGATCTAAGATTTTATGTAAATCAAAACTGACATCAAATGAATTAAAGGGCCTTCTGAATTTAATCAGGTATAACTATATCAAAATGTAAAGAAGACAATTGTTCTTTCCATTATCTATTTAATGAATTTTGACTGTACAAAATCATGAAGTATTATATATGTAAAACTAATTTTAACATAAAATCTATATATAATATGCATTTAATTAATGCAATTTTGGGTCTATCCAATTTTATAACATATGTATTAGGTTATGTTGGTATCTATGTATTATTTTACGCGCAATGAGATATGAAGAAAGTAGAGAGTATCGATCCGATGAAATCAATAACTTTTTTAAGAAATTCTGTATTATTTATCTTAAATAATTTTTAAAAAACTCAATAATTCATAAAATTGATATGAAGAACTCATAAATTTTAAATTATGAATCCTCTTATGAATAATCAGGAGATTAGACTACTTAAGGACAAAGATACCTTTTAATTAAGAAATTCTTATATAACAGTAATAACTCATTATTACTATTAATTACTTAGAGCATTAGTCAAAAAGAATGCAACTAGTATAAACTGATTTAATAATGTGGGCATAACAATTTATTAAAAAAATCTATAAAATAACACATTTAATAACATAGATTACCTATATCCTTAATCAAGAAACCCATTCAATCTAGTAATTAATGTAAGTATACTCGTTTAGTTTAAGTAATTAATGTAAGTATACTCGTTTAGTTTAAGGAATTGATACTCTACTTTTAGCAATAAAACTTAATTAGCCTATTTAAATATATATTTTCTCTGTTCCTTTTTATTTGATACAATTTTTTTTCAAGAGTCAATTGATATGAACATTGCCTAATATTATGAATGTATTTTTTTCATCAAATTGATATAATAAAATTATAATATATAGTAATTTTTGTATAGTTTATAAATATTTAAATTTTATCTTTTAAAAATATCAAAATAATTTAATTAAGTTTAACTTTAAAAATTAGTCAAACTGACTCCAAGTGCAATAAGACAACTAAAAGAAATTGAGGAAGTATATTCACTTCATCTATTTGCTTTCTTTAATTCTTCATCAAATGATTTTTGAAATATTTCTATATGTAATATTAATAATTATCTGTTCTTTTTGTATGTTTATATCATAATAAAATTGTTTTGTTTAATTCAGTTATGACAGTGAATAGCATAGAAGTTGCTTTGGGTGGCCTTAGAAGCAGTGGCCTCTCATTTGATCTTTTGCTCACTGATATCCACATGCTTAAAATGGATGTCTTTCAATTTCAACAAGAGATAACTAAGGAATTTGACATTCCCATTTGTTGTAAGTTTATAATTCTTTATATTTCTTTATGAAATTAAAAAAATATCGTTCTTTATTGATAACTCTAAACTCATAATGATTCAAATTATATATACTGTATTATATACTCCCTACATCTCATTTTATGTGACACCAAAAAAAAATGTCCCACTTAATTTTAAAGATAGTACTCTAATACATTTATGAGGAGGGAGAAAAATGAGTTTACTTTTTAAAGGACAATTTGGCAAACATTCCAAAGTCTTTATTATTTCTTAAACTCCGTGTCTAGTCAAATGTTGTCACATATAATGGGACGGAGGGAGTATGAAATAGCGACTAACCCTAATAATACTATATATGATTTATAGAAAGAAATTAAAGATATGCGGAATAGGGATTAATCTAGAATGGAATTACATGGGAATTTTTATACGGATTAGTAAGAAAATTTGCAGGAGAATAAGTTACCTGCAGATTTTCATGTTAATCCCTAGAAAAACCTCACGTAATTCACACTTTTCCTATAATGAACTAGTAACCATCCTTTTTTCTCTATTTTGTTCTAATTGTATGACTTAGATCTTTATCATTTAATGTGATTGCCAGTTATGTCAAATGATAAGAAAGACAGTACACTTATCAAAGGACTAGACAATAGAGCTGTTTTCTTCATACTGAAGCCCATAACACAAGATGGTATAAATTATTTATGGAATTATGCAACCTCATTGGGAAAGAAGAAGCATAAAGGAAAACATGTTGTACAAGTGTTTGAAGAAAACACTAATGAGAAAATCCTCAATGAGGTAATTGATATTGAATCTTCGTCTTCCGTTAGTAAGAAGGACAAATCTATCAGAAAATATGACGATGTTGAAAATAAAGACTATTCATCTCAACGAGCCAAGAAGAGTAAAACCCTTTGGAGGGATCCCCTTCACAACAAATTCGTGGAAGTTGTTGATATTCTTGGTGTGAAAAGTAAGTCTTCCTATACATAAATAATTCGATAATATCAGGTCATTCAAATATTATCTATATGTAAAACACCATAAAATATGTGATTCTCGATAGAGCCACCTTTCATCATTATTTAGCTAGATTAAAATTTTAATTCTTTTCTATATGTTGTAGGTACTTGACATACCCCTTATTTTATTCAATAATGCATGTCCACTTTTCTATATTTAGTCATCATTTTATAATTTTCTTATATTTATATAACACAATCTTATTATATAGTCTCTCATCGAAAAATTATATTATTTAACTAGATTAAAATTTTAATTTCATATTTTAATTTCATGTATGTATATATTGTAGGTACTTAAGTGACTTGTCTTACTTACTACAAATGTCTATTTTTGTATTATTTTAACGTTCCTTAGTAAATTTTCTGCCTCCATCACTACTTGTATATATATTTCGATTTGAGTAAACTAGGAAATAAACATGATATATATATTTTTTTTTGCAGATGCTCGTCCCAAAAAAGTTCATGAACTCATGAATATGCCTGAGCTGACTAAGAAACAGATTGCTAGCCACCTCCAGGTTTAAATATTTACCTTTGATGTTTATATTTTCTATCAACCTCTTTTTACTTTTTAAAAGTCACAATATTTATCCTTTTAGGAATTTATTTGATAAATTCACATATAGAAAAATAAATATTATTTTTTGAGATGAAAAGAGAAAAATACTAAATACTAATTGAGTAAAGAGTTAATAGTGGTTTATTATATTTGTGTTTGTACACTTTGCAGAAATATCGTTTGACCTTGGATAAAAAACCTAATCCAGAATTGGTTTTGGATTCGAGTAAAACCACATCTGGTAATGCTAATCAATTGTCAATAACAACTGACAATATTTCAGCTTTAGCTCCACAAGGTATGACAAAAAATCTCAACAATGCTGGCCCTGATACTGAGCCTGATCTTCGAAACTTCATGTATGATTATGAGAAAGATAGAAAATTTTCTAATATATTAAGTCGACATCTTAATCAGAAGCCTTATAAATTGGTACGTACTTTTGATTTTATACGTTTTCTTATTTATTTTCTAGTATTCTTTTATGTTTAGAAAGTTATAGCCTTTCTAACGTAAATATTTGATGATTTTTAGTGTACAAACCTAACAAGAATGAGAAGGAGATAACTATTAGCAAATTATATAATATCTTACAAATAAATAGTGTAAAATTAATTATTATTAAATCTTCATATAATTTTTTTTATATCTTATTTCATTATGTAGCAAGGAAATCATGAAGGTATTAATGCTGATGGAATATCGTTACAACTTGGTAATGTTCTTCCAAATTCGAATTTGGAGGTAATTTTTCATATATCTGTCTTATTTTCTGAAAATATTAATTTATAGAGTTTATGTTAATTTAGTGTACTTAAAATTATATGATAATTATTAATACTGCATGGTAATAGTAATTACGCTTGTAATTTTCATGTATTATTTTAACGTGTAACAAGAAAATTACGGAGGTGTTATTACAAAGAAAAAAATATTAAATATCCCCTATATTTAAAACTTAGAGGTATTTTTCATATATTTATGTTTGGTCAACGAGTATTATATTATCGACTCATCAAATTCACATTGAAATAGGATCCACACAAGAAAAAACACTCGAATTAAGAAAATAATACACACTATTATTTTTCTCCGATTTTCAAATAATTTGATTGGTTAATTTTTAATTTCTAGTGTTTTATTTTATTTTACAGCAAGGAAAATATGCAAGTATTACTGCAGAGGAAAGACCATTGCATTCCAGCACTGTTTCTCCAAATTTGACACTTCAGGTAGTTTTTCATATACCTATATTTGGTAATAGAATATTACTTCATCCGCTCTTATTTAGTTGTCATAATTTTCTTTTTGAGTGTCTGACTGATACTTTAAGATATATTTTTAATTATATTGATAAGAAAAAAAATTATATTTTATATTACTTTTTAGATAGTTTTTGAATATTTAAATTTTTATTTTAAAATCTCAAATTAATGTAATCTACTTTAGCTTTAAAAATTAATCAAATTAACTCTGAAAAAGTTCAACATGACAACTAAAAAGGAATGCTGGAAGAATAGTGCAACTTGGCAACTAAAAAGTAACGGAGGGAGTAAGTATATTTTAGAAATATAATTTGAGAGTTAAACAAAATAAGTAAATTTGTACACAATCATGATAATAAAGTAATTTCTTACATTTTGGTAGAACACAAATGATCAAAGTTTTGTTATATGAAACTCTAAATGTGTGTCATATAAAATAATTCGATAATGAAATCAGAATTATGCTCTCTCCGTCCCATTTTATATGATAACATCGAACACAAAGTTTAAGAAATAATGAAGACTTTAAAATGTTTATCAAATTATCCTTCAAAAAAGTTAACTCACTTTTCTGTCTCCTTATAAATGTATTAGAATACTATCTTTAAAATTAAGTGAGACCAACAAGGATAAAAGAGAAATTGTAGCTTTAAATATTTAACATATAAAGAAATGTGACATTTTTTTACCATATTATAACTTTTGAAATATACTTAGAGAAAATATTTTTCAGTAAATATGCTTATAATTATTTTTTGTGTCTTCTTTCGCTATGTAGCAAGAAATCTATGGAGGTGTTACTGCAGGGGATGCATTGTTCGATCATCTTAATGTTCGCTCAAATTCAGAAAATGGGGTAATTTTTCATACTCTTCATTTGGTCAATGAACATTTTGCTATAAAGTAAAGAAAATTGAGAAAGTTTGTACGCACTATCATTTTGTTACACACACAAAAAAAAATTATGAAATTCAAAACTATATTTTTTTTATAAAAAATACTTACAAATTCGATTTCTTATTTTACTATGCAGTCAGGAGATTATGAAAGTTTTACTGCAGAAGATTGGTCAATCCTCAATAGTCTTTTCTTGGATCATGAACTCGAGGTAGTTTCTTATATACATTTTGTATGTTAGATCACAAAGCATTATTTTTTGAAAGTACAATACCAGAGTTGAGTGAATTATGGTGTACATGTCTGGAATGGTAGGACCGTCTAGAATAACACTAAAGAGATTTGAATTTTCTCCCATCAGATTGAAATTATTCTATTATCCTCCATATATCCATAATACTTTCCATTTAACAGTGGTGGTCTTGTTTGTGACGCTCTTTGACCAGTAGGTGGTGCAACTATTGATCATTTTCAAATTTTATTTTTTTGAATGACAGACCTACTCGAATACCAATTAAACTGTACCACCTATTTGATACATGAATTTGGTACTTGTAATACTTTAATTGAATCATGTAACACGAAAGAGCACAAACATTTATTATTGAAAACCTTCTTGTTTAAGGAAGAAAAACCACAACCTGACGTGTAGAATTTTCAGTAACTTCTCACTAACTTCAAAGAGTGGTTTTCGATTACAACTCTATAATCTAAAAGAATAGGTCTAGTACTTCAACTCCAACGATTAAATCTAATTGTTATCTCTTCTCTCCAAGAAGTAATAACGGCTTATAGTTACAACTCTCACAAACTCATTTTCAAACATACAACTATTACAACTCAATAACAATTTCAAGTCACACAAACAATATTCAGTGTCTTCAAAAGCAATTATCTTTTATTGGACCCTATGCAGATTCAAACTCTATTTTTGTACGCCTTCTCTTCCTACTTCATTTTGTAACTAACTTTCAGTACTTGATCTAATTTATTAGTCATCAAAACTATATTTACTAAAAATATATTGACCAGATGTCCATTTGTCTATGTTTCACCATAGAATATTATATTATGAAATTATAATTATAAACTTAATTGAAACAAAAAAAAAAAGGTTTGTATACACTATCAGTTTCTTTTCAACCACTTCACTTCCCCAGTCAATTAGTGAAGATGACTTTCCTTCGATTTGAAAGGCTTCCCAAGTAGTTGGACAAATAAGTTATCAATTTTATTTTTTCTTAAACTTTTGTAGAACAAAAATGATAGATTTTTGTTATATGAAATTAAAATTTAAACTTATGTTGTGCAAGATATTTCCATAGTGTAATTCAAAACCATATCATAACTTGTAAATCAATAGTGCAAATAATTGTCAATAAATATTTTTATAACTTTTGTTCTTTTATTTCAATCATGTGTAGCAAGCTAATCATGAAGGTCTTACTACAAAGGAAGGATCACTCCAACTTCGTAATGATCCCCCGAACACAACACTTGAGGTGACTTCTTATATACCTATTGTTTATTTAATTTTTTTCTTATGTTTTTGTCGTATATAAATGATCTACTTTTGTTATATGAGTAGTTAAATATGTGTTGAATAAGATAATCTAAAATTGAAGATCAATATTTATCATAATTTGCAAACAAATAGTGTGAAAATATTTGTAATAAACTGTACGTACAACTTTTGGTGTCATTATTTCACTATATGGAAAAAAAATTAAGCAGGTATTATTATATATTAAAAAATGTTATTTCTCCATACTAGTGTTCTTACAAATTTAAAAGCTTTGATAGTTTTTTATATGTCTATGTTTGGTCATAGAATATTATATTCTAAAAATATACTTACAGAGTTACCAGGTTTTGAGGCATATCTGCCTCTACATTGTTGCCATAGTTGGCTAATACTGTTAGATTACCAAAACTAGCTAACTTAATGCAAGTGGTCCTTAAAACTAGTTTAGTAGATATTGCCCTTTGTTGATCATCCTTGACTAGAGACATAGTATGATCAAGAGGAGCAGATAATATAGTAGCTTGATCGGACGGTGTTAGCTTGGTACCTGGTCTTGACAAAAAGTCTGCTACCTTGTTTTCTTGTCGAAAGCTATGTCTGATTGGTGGATTCCCCAACCTCTTCATAAGCAACCTTGAATGATTAATTTTTCTCATATAAATAGGTTGAGAATTTTCTAGTGCTTCTATTGCCTCAATTGAGTCTAGCTCAATTTCTATAGGGACAATAGAACAATCAACAACTAATTTTAAACCATCGAGAAGAGCTTTTATGTCAGTGAACCTTTGGGTAGTGATGTCACGGTAAACACTCATTACCAATTGCCATTGTGATCCCTGATAACTCCTCCAAGTACCGCCCTTATTACAAACTTTGAAAAGGAGTCGTCTGTGTTAAGTTTGAAAGATCCTACCTGGGGTGGGGGTGGGGGGAACCACCTAATTCTAATGAAGTCGGATGATTCAGGATCTTGCGCCTGATGAGTATAATGTCGGTATTATGTCATTTTATTATTCACCAGGGTAGACGGTAGGGATGCGTTTTTGTTGTTGAAAATATTATGGTTTCTGTTTTTCCATAAACTCCAAAGGACGAAAGGGAAAACTCCGACCTGTTGGATAGGTTGCTATGTTGCGGCAACTTAAGATCTTTCAATGAGTTGAGCGAATGGGTATGTGGAGAGATGTAGGGTGGGTGAGATATGGTTTCATCCTCTTGTTTATAGAATGTGCAAATGGATTCTGGGACAACGCCAAAATGGTGCAAGTAGGGGTTGGTAGGAAGTCTATGATGTGCGCACAACCAAAGGAAAAATTTGATTTTGTTTGGAATATTTTGCTTCCAAATCCAGCTATGATGAAACGGATTGGGAGGGGGTTGTTTCGGAATATGGAGAACGGATTTGATGGTGAATAAACCATTTGGGTTGCCCATCTAGTAGAGCTTGTCGTTGTTCAATGGATCATGGTCTAATCTAATGAATTTTATTTTTTCCATGATATTCTGGGGGATGTGAAGGTTAAAGAGTGTTCCAATTCCAGTTAGAGTTAGAATTGTCCCAAATAGAAGAAATAGTGGCATTTTAATCTTTCAATATAAGGAGACCTTGAACTGTCAGGGATCCATCTATGGTACCAAAGGCTAATAGATCTACCATTATTTGGGGATCAAGCTATATATTATTTGAAAAAATAGATTTCACAGTAAGAAAATTCTCGTACACACTATTATTTTACTCTTCACTATTTTGTCCTTTTTTTCCACTTCCCCTCCACTAGATAATAAGTGGATATAGTTGTATATTTGAGCCGAACGAGTTTTCAAATAATTTGGTTGGTTAATTTTGAATTAAGTTATTTCTTATATTTTTGCATAACACAAATGATCAATCTTCATTCAGGTAGTTTCTCATATACATTTGTTCGTTAAATCATTGATCATTATATATTTAAAAAGTGTACTTTTTAGAGTTTTGAACGAATAAAATAAGTTTATATATTATACTATTTTCTCTTCATTTGATATTCCTTTAAAGCATTTTTCCTTTTTTTTCTTGTTAATGAGTGAAGAAGATTGTATATTTAGAAACAAAAGGATTCAATTTAGCTTATTAATTTTTGATAAAGTTGTTGAATGAATTAATCTATTTGTATTGTAGGAAAACATAAACATGTATGAAATAAAAAATTTGTATTGTATAAGATAATTCAATAATGAGATTCAAAACTCTAACATCACTTGTGAAATAATCTTAAATCAATATTTTTTCAACTTTTGATGTCTACTCAGGATGACTTCCTACTTTGCTATGATAACACAAATTTGGAGCCCAAGGTAATTCCTCACATACATATGTTTTATCATTGAGCATTACATTAATTTTCTTCCCCAGTTAATTTCATAGTTAATTAGTGGAGATGGTCATTTATTTTGAGGTAAAAGTGTTTCCAAATAATTTGGTTGGTTAATTTTTAATTTACTTGTTATGTTTTTTTCACACTAATTCTATTGAGGGGTCCTGAGCTATATAGTTGCAGTAAATTAGGTTGGTGATGGAGTTAGCTTTATCTTCATCAAGAGTTAGGGGACCATGTATTTGTTCCCTAATGGTCTTAGGGTTGGGTATCCATTTATCATGCCATAATGAAACTAGAGAGCCATTTTTTATAAGAGCAATATACTAGAAAACACAATAGAATATATATATATATATATATATAGAGAGAGAGAGAGAGAGAGATAGATAGATAGATAGATAGATAGATAGATAGAGAGAAAGAGAGAGAGAGAGAGAGAGAGAGAGAGAGAGAGAGAGAGAGAGAGAGAGAGAGAGAGAGAGAGAGAGAGAGAGAGAGAGAGAGAGAGAGAGAGAGAGAGAGAGAGAGAGAGAGAGAGAGAGAGAGAGAGAGAGAGAGAGAGAGAGAGAGAGAGAGAGAGAGAGAGAGAGAGAGAGAGAGAGAGAGAGAGAGAGAGAGAGAGAGAGAGAGAGAGAGAGAGAGAGAGAGAGAGAGAGAGAGAGAGAGAGAGAGAGAGAGAGAGAGAGAGAGAGAGAGAGAGAGAGAGAGAGAGAGAGAGAGAGAGAGAGAGAGAGAGAGAGAGAGAGAGAGAGAGAGAGAGAGAGAGAGAGAGAGAGAGAGAGAGAGAGAGAGAGAGAGAGAGAGAGAGAGAGAGAGAGAGAGAGAGAGAGAGAGAGAGAGAGAGAGAGAGAGAGAGAGAGAGAGAGAGAGAGAGAGAGAGAGAGAGAGAGAGAGAGAGAGAGAGAGAGAGAGAGAGAGAGAGAGAGAGAGAGAGAGAGAGAGAGAGAGAGAGAGAAAGTGTATGATCAAATCCCACGACCTAGTCGACGAAAGTACAAAGCTAGTTCAAGAGTACAAGTCTCAAAAGTAGACCAAAAGGTACATACTTAACTAAAATACAAAACACTAGTCAAAACTATATATAGATAGAGATAAGTCTAACTAGGACGCCATCAAATCGCTCTTAATCTCCGAGATCTCCATAAAGGCTCGAATCACCGTTGTCGGTTGGCGCTCGGATCTTCATCAAGAAAAAATATCGAGTGTAGGATGAGAATCAAAATAAAAAGAACCCAATAGGAATCATAGGCCGACTGAGCTTTGAAAGTAAATACAGTATGAAAAGCGAGGAAGTAGACAATGTCAAGAGGTCAGATATGAATGAAGAAATAACAGAGAGTCTAACTATTGAGCTCACAAATCTAGAAAGAATGAAGTAGTAGAGTAAAACAACTATATAAAACTGAACTGGACCTTATAGACCTATAAGGTACACTAGTGCGCAACTTGAAAGTAAATAACCCAGACGGACCCTATAAACCCTATGAGTACATGGAAAATCTAGAGATAATGCTAACTAAGATTAATGGGTTCTATAATTGAAATGGACGACCCCGAACTCGAACCATGGCGAAGGCACCTCAAAGAACCCAATATATAAAGATACCATGTCAGGACTCGAATCGATCCTAGTAGAGAAATGTCAGGGCCTCAAACTGCAACTAATAGAGATGTGCCAGCGCCCCAAACAACAACTAAAAGACTCTGATTGTCTCCAAATCACATGCTCCTCTTCATGCGGGATGTACCATAAAGTGAAACCACCTTCAAAGTCACAACGGATCCACTCACACTCAAAATCCAAGACCCGTCTAATATAAACAACAAGGACCGAAATTGCAAAAGAAACACCAACGCCAAAACATATGGGAAGTTTTTTATGGACAATTACAAGAGTTGAGTTGTATCCTAGATAAGGATTCATACTATTAGACCCAAGTCAGTTTTATCAATCTATAGGGGGCTAAGCATTCCAAACCAATATTGGAGTATTTCTAAGGCATAACGACTCCAAATAGCAAGTCTAAGGCAACATTTGCATATGCCTAGGCTAAGGCCAAGAATAAGTCACCAATAACAAAAAATAAAACCAACTATATAGATACAATAAGGCATGATAAAACATCACAAATGAGGTAGACATGCTCAATTTCCTGGAAAACTACTTAAGAAGAAGGATAAGGTATGTGTTCTATCCACTAAGCATGACACAAGCTAGAAACCCTGACCAAAACTATCTAAGCAACATGAATTTACCAACACAAGTTCAATATAAGATCGATAATTTGGAGCCTAGCTACCACAAAGTCGACTAGGCGAACAACAAAATAAACTAAACTAGAGTTTTATCCTTCTGAACTACCTTCAATCAATTCCACACTATCAAATCACAATGTCAATACAGACGTTTTGATACCTAAATCACAATAATTGAAGATAGGCTTAAAAATGAGTCAAAATGGCATTGTGGAACCCACTGTCACGATCGGGGAGCACCCCCTAGATGTAACTGGCGTCTTCGTCCTCGAAGAGTCCTTAGACTATGTCTTAGCATACATCATGACATATCATAGGTAGAGAAAATGTGTAAAATTTAAAACTTTTACATTTGAAGTATAATTAGACTTCTCATTTATCATATATGAAGTTTACGTAGACTTCTCGTTTAGCAACATAGTCAATATCATCAAAATAGTCTATTATTGTCTCACATATACCATATAATAGAGAATTAAATTTGAGTATATCCCTTACACTAGTACAATATGCCTCATATAGGCTTTCAACAAAGTTTCAAATATAAGGAAAAAACAAGTATCTTAGACATAGTCTATACTAGCAAGGCTAGAAAAGTGGCATCATCCTCGGACTTGAGGACTCACCAACAACTTGGGTAAAGTATCCAAGTCTTCCTTGTAAATGGCCTTGAAAATTCTTCAATGGCCCAACCTACATATTTGTAGAAATGGAAAAAATATGGGTTAGTAAAAACCACATGTATTAAGTATGAATATATGCATGTATTAAGTATGAATATATGCAAATAAACCATTTGAAGATATGCACAAAGGGGGATTTTCTTTAAAGACATGCTAAGTCATTTTGAAAGCCTTTATGCACAAATAAGAGCATATACAAATCAATGATCGCAACAACATAAGAAATGTTCATATTCATATATAAGGATAATATCATCATAAGTCATATTAACATTTCATGTTCTAGAGTTTATATCATCGAAGCATACAAGTCCCTCACTCACAATCCCATCCCAAGCCTACAAGTGCAATGCTCATGTGAAGCCCTATAACCCCACATAATCAAGTAAACTAGAAAAGAGATCATCAGATTAATGCCTTTACCTCATATAACATAACACCATGTGTAGTCATCATCATATATAGCAATTTAGACCAATATCATGTTCATCAAATGAAACCAACATCATATAAGAGAAACATTATATAGAACCAACATTATACCTTCACCTATAACATAAGTGCATAAGAACATCCTCCTATGACTCCCCTCAAGGCCAACTCGTGCAATGCATAGGTAAAGTATCATACCCTTACCTACACTAAGTAGTACTTCTTGAGTCACCCTAGTTAGTGTCCATATTTATTACTTTCATTAATTCATTTTACTTTCGGGAGCATTTGCCTTAACCGACAATAGACCATGTGAGTTAAACATGGAATCCGGTGTCATGAAACCCTACATCGAAAGAAGGTGCTCTACTTGCCAAGGTAGAACCATAACATAAACATAACATTCTAGGTGGATCCACTAGCTAGTTTTCCTATGGGGGCAACATAGTTAAGGAACAAGGAGATTTCATAGAAATTCTTTTATGCACATTTGCATTATAGTCTCCATCTCATGAGAACCATAGTGAACCTACCTTACCTCTTTGGAAGAGATACCTCTCATATCTAGTTCGCTCGATGCTAAGCTAAAGTCTCTTTTTGAAAGGCCATTAAGTATTTCTTAATCATCAAACTTAATAGAGCTCATAAGAGACTAACCCCTTGTATAGTCAGGTCAATAACTCATTAGGTGTAGGATAAGAATATTTTTTCATCACTAAACCATCATCATGTGAGAAATACATCATACATAATCACATTAATAAGAAACACAAGATAATTCCTTTCGACCCTCCATAGCCTTACTTCATCATGTTCTCACATTCAACATAATCATAGCCTAATAATACATGCATAGCTTCATCATTTACTCTTCAATTGAATAACAACATTAGGGGTGTCAAAAATGAGCCCAAACATAGGTAACCTGTCCAATCTACCCAAAATTTTAAGGGTTGAGCTCAAGATAATTTAAATTGTGTTCAATTTCAACCCATTCAAACATAAATCATTTGAAGAGAATCCCCAATTGAGTCCAATTCAATCTCCGGTCTCAACCCGTTTTTAAATTTTTTATTAAGATATGTTCCTATATTTAAGGTATGAAATTATTATCTATTTAACATGTTTTAGGGTTTATCTATCCATTCGTTCTTTTTAAAAAAATATTTGAGCTAAAATTTAAATTGTGATCATAAATGTTAATTATCAATATGTTAAATTATTAAGATTAATCGGGTCAAATTAGGCGAGTCAAGACCCAACCCATTTTTATCCCATATAGGTCCAACCCATTTGAGCCCAAAATAAACTTGGACGGGTCAAGACCCAACCAGACTTTTATTCAAACCATTTTAATATCTCAATTTTAACCAAACCCGCCCATTTGACACCCCTAAACAACATCAAGTATTGACCAACATCAACATAATAGAGTAATCATGATATTAGAAGTCTTACCTATGGCTTTAAAGAATCTCCTTCAAAATCTCACCCTCAATTCCACAACATTTATCCAATAATAGTAAATTAAGTAATAACACTTCCAATTACAACAACCCTAATCAAGTATCAATCTTCTTCATAGTTAGGGTTAGGGAGATACCCATGAATTCTTCAAGAAATATATTCAATCCAACAAATACATGAAAATAGACAGTCCATGAATGAAATAACATAGTTAGCACAAGTCTAACAATCAATACACTCATTACTTCCAATCAATTCATAAGC
>NC_028643.1:5039480-5054782 GCF_001406875.1 Solanum pennellii | reverse complement strand
TAAATTAAGTAATAACACTTCCAATTACAACAACCCTAATCAAGTATCAATCTTCTTCATAGTTAGGGTTAGGGAGATACCCATGAATTCTTCAAGAAATATATTCAATCCAACAAATACATGAAAATAGACAGTCCATGAATGAAATAACATAGTTAGCACAAGTCTAACAATCAATACACTCATTACTTCCAATCAATTCATAAGCCAGATCCAAGATTTGGGGAAATTAGGGAAGGAACATGGATAACACGAAATCTCACATCATCAACATCAATTACTCAACAATATGCACTTAATTAGCCTAAGTAATAACCATTCGTCATAATTAATCATCAATTTCCAGTTTAGAAAGAAACCCATTTGTAGAGATAAACCCTTGAAGTTGGGTGCTTTAGAAATTAACTTTGAATAGACCTCATGGGCAAATGACCCAAGAGTGAAAGAATTCATACCTTATGAAGACTTCAGCCATAAATTTGAGTAGAAAACTTGGGGTATTTTGTCTTCATCTTCAAGCTTCAATGTTTCTTCAATGCCGGTTACGTAGAGAAAGAAAGTAGAGAGAAGTGAGAGCTTTTCGGTTTTGATTTGAAATTTGATTTGAGTGGGTAAATGTGACTTAAAACTGTTTTGAAAATCAATATATAAACCTCCCCTAAAATATCTAAAAGATCCCTCGCTTAAGTTGACCTTTTTGTGAAGTCAAACTTGAATTTGAATTTCATATTTTTCATCGGAAAACAAGTTCACGTCGTGGAGCTTTTCCCGCAAGATTTCTGAAATTAATTTTTGAGACAGTAGAGTCCGCAACGTGGACCAAGATTTTTGGACCTTAATAAATCATGTCCGCGACGCCGATTAGTTCATGATAGTGCAATTGCTTGCTGCCTTGGGCATCTTGTTTGGTCAATGGTGGGGTCCCTTCACGGACCCCTAGGGTGGTCCTTAGTGGGTCGGACCTATACGTTTTCACCCTATAAAAATTAATATTTAAAATATTTTTACAAGTTTTAGACTTAATACAACACTCCCAAACCTTCACAAGACCTAAAGACGTTTACTAGTTCAATTGCACTAGTTTTCGAACATCATGGTCGTCCCTTGATGTTTAGGCTCTAATACTCCTAGATCAAATTTATTACATTAGTCTAGGTTTGAAAATGTCATTTTAACCCTCTTTTAATAGGTGAGGCTCAAGTCTAAGTCATGAAACTTCTAGAGTATTACACCCATGTGGGAAATCCCAAAATTGACTCTGTCAATTAGTCTCATTCAGCTCAAGGAGCTTGAACCCCCAAAAGGGGAACAATCTGATCTCCAAAATGACCCAAAACAGCTCATGCAACAACAAGTATCACAAATAACCATATAAGTCTAAGAAGGGAGGCTTAGGACAAGTATTAACCTCCTAGACGAGTCCCCAACACAAAACAAATCGTCCTATCTCGAAGCCCCAAAATTTTTTAGCACTTAGCAATAAAAATCAGCTCAAGCGAAGCTAGAATGATCATAAATTAACTTTACAAAGTTATAAAATAATTATGAAATTCATGCTAATCACAATATAGTAGGCTAGTTAAATGACCTCCACGAACAGGGGCCTCATAGACGCGAATGCGGTGGCACTGGCCAGGACAACTCTGAGCCTTCTCTGCGAACGCAGGACCAGTTGGTCCATGAACGACAAATCGTGAGAAGCCCAACACTGTACGAATGATGTTTACACTATCAGTTTCTTTTTACCCACTTCTTAAATTTTTGTAGAACGGAAATAATAGACTTTTGTTATATGAAAAATTAAACTTATGTTGTACAAGATAATTCCATAATGCAAATAATTGTCAATAAATATTGTTATAACTTTCGATGTTTTATTTCAATCATGTGTAGCAAGCTAATCATGAAGGTCTTACTACAAAGGAAGGATTGATCCAACTTCTTAATGATCCCCCAAACACAACACTTGAGGTGACTTCTTATGTTTTTGTCGTATATAAATGATCTGCTTTTCTTACAAGAGTAGTTAAATATGTGTTGAATATGATAATGTAAAATGGAAGATCAATATTTATCATAACTTGCAAAACAAATAATGTGAAAATATTTGTCATAAAATGTAATTACAACTTTTGGTGTCATTATTTCACTATATGGAAAGAAAATTATGCAGGTATATTATTATATATGAAAAAATGTTCTTACTACATACATAGTGTTCTTACAAATTTAGAAGCATTGATAGTTTTTTATATGTCTATGACTGGTCATAGAATATTATATTCTAAAAATATACTTACAGAGTTTGAGAATTTTTTTTTTGGATGGCAAGGTTATATATATTATATATAAACTAGGGATTACCAGGTTTTGAGGCATCTCTGATTCTACATTGTTGCCATAGTTGACCATTACTTCTAGATCACCAAAACATGCTAGCTTATTACAAGTGGCCCTTAAAACTAGTTTAGTAGATACCGCCCTTTGTTGATCATCCTAGATTAGACGGTGCTTGCTCGGTACCTAGTCTTGACAAAAAGTCTGCTACCTTGTTTGCTTGTCGGAAGCTATGCCTGACTGGTGGATTCCCTAACCTCTTCATAAGCAACCTGCAAAGATTAATTTTGTTGTATAAATAGGTTGAAAATTTTCTAATGCTTTTATTGCCTCAACGTAGTCTAGATTAATATCAATAGGGACAATGGAACAATCAACAATTAATTTTAAACCATCGAGAAGGGCTTCTATTTCAATGAATTGAGCCAATGGGTATGGGGAGATATGTGGGGTGGGGGGATACCTAGATCATACTAGAACCTTTTAGCTATTTAAAAATGGAGGAAGATGTGATAGTTTCATCCTCTCGTTTACAGATAGTGCAAATGGATTCTGGGACAATGCAAAAGTGGTTCATGTAGGGGTTGGTAGGAAGTCGTGCATAACCAAAGGAAAATTTTGATTTTGTTTGGAATTTTTTGCTTCCAAATCCAGCTATGATGAAACGGGTTGGGAAGGGATTGTTTCAGAATATGGAGGACAGAGTTGGTGGTGAACAAACTATTTGGGTTGCCCTTCCAGTAGTGCTTGTCGTTGTTCAAAGGATCAAGGCCTAATCTAATGAATTTTACTTCTTCCATGATATTCTGAGGGACGTGATCCCAAATAGAAGAAATAGTAGCATTTTCATATTTCAATATAAAGGAACCTTGAACTCTTTGTCTTAAGGGAGGGGTATTCGAGATCCATCTATGGTACCAAAGGCTAATAGAACTACCATTATTTGGGGACCAAGCTATATTATTTGAGCAAATAGATTTCCGAGTAAGGAAATAAAGTAAGCTTGTACACACTATTATTTTACTTTTCACTATTTGTCCCTTTTTCCACTTTCCCTCCACTACATAATTAGTGGATATAGTTGTATATTTTTAGCCGAAAGAGTTTTCAAATAATTTTATTGGTTAATTTTGAATTAAATTATTTTTTATATTTTTGCATAACACAAATGATCAACCTTCATTATAGAAATGTTTAATTCGTGTTGTATAAAATATTTCAATAATGAAATTCAAAATTATATCATAACTTATGAATTCTTAGAGAAATATTTGTCAATAAATAGCTAACAATTTTTTATGTCTGATTTTACTATGTAGTAAAATAATTATGAAGGTGTTACTGTAGAGGATACATCATTCCAACACCACTATGTTCTTCCATATTTGGACCTTGATGTAGTTTTCTTTAATATACCTACATATGGTTAATAAACATTTATATTTTGAAAATATAATTACAAAATTAAGAGATTTAAAAGAGTTTGTACACACTATCATTTTTTTCACCATATGAATTTTTTATCCTCTTTTCCTCCAAATTAATTAGTGGGAAATCCCAAAATTGACTCCGTCAATCAGTCCCATTAATCTCAAGGAGCTTGAACCCCAAAAACGGGAACAATCCGATCTCCAAAAAGAGCCAAAACAGCTCATGCAACAACAAGAATCACAAATAACTATATAAGTCTAAGAAGGGAGGTTCAGGACAAGTATTAACCTCCTAGACGAGTCCCCAACACTAAAACAAATGGTCCTATCTTGAAGCCCCAACAATTTTCAGCACTTCGCAATAAAAATCAGCTCAAGCGGAGCTAGAATGATCATAAATTAACTTCACAAAGTTAGAAAATGATTATGAAATTCATGTTAATCACAATATAGTAGGCCAATTAAATGACCTCCACGACCAGGGGCCTCATTGACGCAATGCGGTGGCACTGACCAGGACAACTCTGACCCTTCTCTCGTACGCAGAACCTAGTCCGTGAACGACAAAGGGTGAGAAGCCTAACAAAGGGTGAGAAACCTAACACTCTACGAATGATGTGACCAATTTCTTGGCCTCCGTGAATGCAACTCTAGGTCCTTGAACTCGAAGAACAAATGCATGGTGCACTAGCAAAGGCTTCACCAACTCATGTTGGATTTGGCGAAGTTCCATGAAGGGGGCTCAAAATTCAATAGAAACCCCGTGCATCAACGAACTATGTTACCTCACAAAATTCGACATTTAATACTCAACAGAATTGTCAAAACTTCCAAAAATGGTAGTCTCCCACACCTAAGCTCCATTTAAAGCCAAAATCCATAAGGTAGCTTGAAATGAGCCATGAAGCCTCGGGGCCCACACGAAAGGTCCTTTCAGATCAAACTTGACGTTCTAGAGCTAATAGAATCGTTAGAAATGCATTCTGAGTCCGTTTACCTAAAATTTTTACCGAAAGTCAACACCTCAAGTTTAAAAAGCTTCAAAACACGAAAATACACATAATAACCAAACGAATGATCTGGTGACCAAATTTTCAGTCCTATTAAGTCATATATGACTTGGAGTCGGTAAAAAAATGTTGTAAACGATGAACATAACTAGTGACGATTATGTTCTTATTTAATCATAAGGTATTACTTGCTTGATATGACTTTTTTTCCTTTTCCAAATTTTACATTTGCCATGCTTCTTGTGCTTAGCTTCAACTTCCTTCTTCTCAAGAATGTCAGTGTTGCATTCTTCATTATTATCGTCAACACCATTTCTTTCACTGTTAGAGCTGACACCAACACCGATTACTTTAGTCAGAGTTCTAGTGTTTAATATATGGATTGAGCAACTTTGTATAGTGCTTTCTAGAACTCCACATCTAGTGCATAGTTTATATAACCCTCGTAAATAATTGTTCGTTTATGCACTATCAAATATGTATGTTTTTTTTCACACACACCAATAGGGACCTTCACACAGATATGGGCATAACATACTCACAGTGTCTCAAATGTACATACATCTGTGAATAATAAAGATGATTTTTTGGAACTACAAAAATCCTAGACTTTTAGGAAAGTTTCTTGAATAATTTAGTGTAATCACTTGGATAAGTATCTAGAGCAGAAGATAATGTTACCAGACTATTCTTGTAGATGTTCTTGAGAAATTAGATATGTATAGAGAATCATGGACTATTCTAAATTTTGTAGTATATAGAACCATCCATAGGTTAGTATGAATATGGGTATATTTGTAAAAACAAGCCCAAGAAAAACTCAAATAAAAGAGTCTTCTTTTATAAATAAGTTCTCTTTTCTAGCTTCCTCTTCCTTAGTTGAATCTTTTGATATTAGTTAACGATCTTGGGCTAGCAAAAGACTTCCCGAATTATATTTTTCTTTTGATATTCTCTACATGGTATCAAAGCCAGTCATTTTTTGAATTTTGGATTTTATTCAAGATCGGGTTAGGTAGATTCATCTGGGTTGTCCATATGGATTCTAGCGGCCATGTTAATATAATGGACTGGGGATGGAGTTGTTGAATCAGTCTAATTACAAGGTATGAAAAAATATATGAAATCATACCTTATGGGTGAGGATTTGTGGGATGTTGTGAATGGGAGTAACAGAATTTTTCCTGCTGAAGGACCGAAAAATAGTAGCATATACAAGAAGTTGAAGCAGGTTGATGCAAAGGCGGAGCTCATTCTAAAGAGGACAATCTCCTCCGATTTACTTTATCACATTATAAAGTATAAATCAACTCATGAAATATGGAGGACCCTTGATCGTTTGTTCAACAAGGAAAATAAAGCTCGACTGTAGATAGTGAAGAATGAATTAGCTAACACCACTGAAGGTAATCTTTCTATATTTGGGTATTTTTTAAAGATTAAGAACTTATGTCGTAGATATATTTATTGAATTCGGAGGAGGCTATTTCTGAAGCACAAATAAGAAGTATAATCATTAGTGGGTTGAAATCTGAATATATATTATTTGTGACGTTAATTCAAGGATGGAATCAACAACTATCCTTGGAGGAATTTGAAAATTTGTTGTCGTCACAGGAATTACTAGCCAGGAAGTTGGATAGTGTGTTTTTCAAAGATGGAGAATGAGATGCTCTTATAGACGACAAGAGAAACTTTAAAAGGAAAAATAAGAGAGATGTCACACTCTCGATCCTTAGGTGGTTCACACTCACCTAGAGAGAAGGAAGAGCCTTCTAACTATTATGGTAAGAAGCATCTCAAATGTTATCGTGTGGCGAAGCAGAGCCCATAAAAAGATATAGATGAGACATATCACTAAAAAAGTTATTGAAAAAGAAGAAGAATGGGGAAATTTTTTAGTATAGTAGAGGCTCGAGCAACCATGGTTTCTATCAACCTTGAAAGAGATTGGATTGAGGATCCAGGATATAATGCAGTTGACCATGTGGAGAAGCAAGACACTGATGTAATCGATATGAAGCAAGAAACTCTTGAAGATGTATATACTGGTGATATGGTAGCTTCAATCAAAGAAATAAAGGAAGTAAATTCAGAACAAGCAACGCCTGGAGCTATGTTTACCAATGGTGATCTTTATGGAGAAAATATTGACAAAGATATATGGGAAGTTGATGTCTTTGATCAATCTTTAGCTATATCGAGGCTAGTCATTGACTCAGATCAAATATTGGAAGCAAATGGAGAAACTGTTGATCAAATATATGGAGAAGCCGACCTTGAAGACCAAATTTCAGGTGAAGCGATAGACGATATAACTTTCCAAAGCTCTAAAGATGATAAGTAGGTAATTGAAGAGCACAGAAGGAAATTTGACAGTGTATCCTACGATGGTGCCGAAGCTTCGCAAGAAATGGATGAAAATATCATCACCGATTGAGATGAAGAGGCTATTAATAATGAAATCCCTCAATATCTTGAATTGCATCAAAAGAAACATTTTCTAAAATTTTGAGCATTGCAGTTTCAAACTTTTTCATCTAAGATTTATCTCCAAATAGTACAACTGCAAGAAATCTAAGTTTAAGAAGAAGTTTGAGAACTCAATACGGAGATAATCTACGTGGATCAACTTACAATGAAAAATCTTTATCATTTGGAGAAGGAAGAGGAGTCCAGAAGAAATTGTTGAGAATTTTACCTAGACGTGGCTCAAAGCTTTATTTGATCTCTTCCACGACAAGTGTGGGGTAGTTTCCAAAAAATCACTTTAAGGGGGAGTGTGAAAAATAAAGATGCTTTTTTGGAATTACAAAAATCCTAGATTACTAGGGAAGTTTCTAGAATAATCTAGTGTAGTCACTTAGATAAATATCTTATAGAAATATCTAGAGTAATTATATATTTATAGAAAAACATGGAATAGTCTAGATTTTGTAGTATGTAGAACCATCCATAGTTTAGTATAAATATGGGATGGTATTGTACATTTGTAAAAAAAACCCAAAGAACAACTCAAATAAAAGTGTCTTCTTTCATAAGCAAGTTACGTTTTCTTCGTTAACGATTTGGGGCTAACAAAATGTTTCCCGAATTGTAATTTTCTTCTGCTATTCTCTATTGTCTTTACTAACCTACCAAGTTTTCCCCCTACCTCGGCTAGGATTCTGTGGTCTTAAAATTCCATTTGTAGCTCTCGAAGTCTAATCCACATTGCAGATTTCATTTATTACTCATGGCTCCAAATCTTGTTGGTTTTCCTCCACTATCATTTCTATTTAAGATAGTTTCATATTGAAAATCAAAATTATGCAATAACTTGCGAATGTTTTGAAAACTAATTTTCATAAAATATGCTTACTACTTATATTGTCTTATTCCACTGTGTAGAAAGAACAGGATAAAGCTATTAACACTGAAGAGGAAATACCGGTTCATCTCCGTAATGCTCCCTCAACTAAGGCATCCGAGGTTGTTTTTCATATATACCTTCCTCTTTTTTTTTTATCATATGGAAATATGTTATGAAAGTATTTAATCTTCTGAAAGTATGCCATTTCAACCTTCCCATTAGTGAGGTATTTATCAGTAGTCTCTAAACACACGATGAACAAAGTCGAACGAACATGTTGTTAACTACTGGATCCATCAAGATTTACTCCCATTTGTACTTATCCTTATGGTAAATTGGTATTTATATCTCAAATAAAAGAGTCTTCTTTCATAAACAAGTTATGTTTTCTAGGTTAATTATTTGGGGCTAGCAAAAGGCTTCCCGAATTATACTTTTCTTCTGCTATTCTCTACTGTCTTTATTAACCTACCAAGCTTTTCCCCTACCTCGGCTAGGATTGTGTGGTCGTAAAATTCCTCTGGAAGTCTAATCCACATTGCCGATTTCATTTATTACTCATGGCTCTAAATCATGTTGGTTTTCCTCCATTGTCATTTCTATTTATGATGGTTTAATATTGAAAATCAAAATAATACAATAACTTTCAAATGTATAATGTGAAAACTAATTTTCATAAAATATGCTTACAACTTATATTGTCTTATTTCGCTGTGCAGAAAGAACAGGATAAAACTATTAATACTGAAAAGGAAATGCTGGTTCATGTCTGTAATGCTCCCTCAACAAAGGCATCCGAGGTTGTTTGTCATATATTTCTTCCTCTTCTTTTATCATAGCGAAATATATTATGAAAGTATTTAATCTTCTGAAAGTAAGTTATTTCTGCACTGTGAACAAAGTCTAACGAACACGTCGTTAACTACTGGAACCATCAAGGTTTACTCCCATTTGTACTTATTCTTATGGTAAATTGGTAATCATATCTCAATTAACAACAAACATGTCTAACATTTCAATATCATATTAAGTTGAAGACTTGTCTCCTATGCAAGTTCAAATCATTCGGTAACACATTGACTTTACTACTCATTGTACTGCTGTCGAACTACCGGACTCGTCATTTGATCAATCTACAATCACATCATATTGATCTCCTGTCGTATTTCACTGTGCAGAACGAAAAAGGTAAATCTATTGCTACTGGCACTGCAGAGGAAAGACCGGTGCATAAACTGAAAAGGGTAACATATTGATCTCTTTTATTAATTATTATTTTTTATCATAGAGAAATATGTTGAAAAAATATTTACTAGTTTTGTCTTTATAATTTTTCAGCCGGGAAGTGTTGAGCATTTGTGGGTAAAGAATTATTATTCGTTCCCTTCGACTGCTTATCGGAAGAATGAGAGATTCTAATTCAAACATACAAGGAAGATCTATGGGGTCTATTGGTTTATGTTCCTTTAATTTATCTTATTGGCGTTCAATCTCTAAGGCGGGTTTCCCGCTGAGAACGGAATAGTGTTTGTGGTTCGCTATCAGTACTTGTTTTAGAGAGACAAATGCAATTTCGGGGTCTTTCCCTAGCCCTCATTATATTTTATGGTTTTATGCAATATGTTTTACTCCTAGTACCTTTATGTTTGGTTTTGAATTGGAATTATTCTGTTCAGTATCATTGAATTGGAATTAAAATATTTTGTGTTTTTTGGTGGACTACTACTACTCTTCTTTTTCTCCGTTTAAGATTGGCTTTCAGTTTGGTTGTAGTGTGTGTCTGTCGGCACAATGGAATGTGTAACCCCCTGCTATTTCATTCAACAACGTTTGTTCCTTTAATTCATAGAACACAAAAGCGAGGTCTTGTTCGGACAAAGATAAATTTAGTCTATGTATTCTGCTTTAGAAGCCTCATTCTATCTCATACACTCTGTAATTCCCAAGCCTCCCTCTTGTTTGCTCTGGCAAACTATCTCCCATGCTACAAGTGGTGCTTTAGATGTATGTAGTTGGCCGCTCCAAAGGAAATTTCTACAAACTGTCGTTATACTTTTCATGACCTTCTTAGGTATTAGGAAATTTGTTGACCAGTAGACATGTATACTTGAGAGATACATGTATAGAAGCTAATGATTTGTAGTAGAAAACGAGTATAAAGTTTTATTGACTATTTGTAAACTAATTCATCTTGATATATCAAAAGCATGGGTTTTTACTTTAGGTATATATAATTCATGGAGAGAGATAATTACATGTGACGAATATGATTATCATATGTCTGATATCACATATGGACATTGCGTAAATAATGGGATCATCTATCGATTTAGCTATTCTCGTACTGCATTTTTTATAGTTGCATTTGATATTAAATCAGAAACATTCACAACTATCACGAATTTCATAACAGTATAGACAAGTATAGTTTCGACGAATTTGGAACCTAAGGACTATATGCTAAATGAGGTGAATGAAAAATTGGGGATTATGTATATTCCAGATGATATTGTTAGTAAAGAAATCCATATATTGATTTTGGGAACATGAAATATTTGAATTTCCTTTAGAATTGAAACATAAGGATGATATATACTTGCATCCCTATGGTGTTTGCAAGTATGGTGATGAAGAAATTGTATTTACAATATGGAATTGGATAGAAGAATCAAGTGATGTTTGTGATTATTTTTTTCATCATGTGAAGAATAACAGTTGGAGATATTTTAAAGCAACTGAGGTTGGTAGCATTTTTAGTTATAGGGAAACCCTTTTCCCTTTGAAAAATATTGGCTTACCAATCAATGGAATAACTGTCTAGATGATTATTTTGTAAGTTGAAGTCGGATCGAATTTGAAGAAAAGAATCATTATTAGTTTGAAACACCAATACTCACATTGAATCTTTTCTTTGTTTTTATTCAATTACATGATTTTGAGCTTAATGGTCATAGCATGCTCTAATAACGATCCAAATAAAAGAATGTCAATATTATTATATATACGTAGGACTTGTACCTACATGTCAATTTTTATAATGAGAAAAAACCATTATAAGCTTAATTGTCATGAAAGATCCATGTTGAAATTAAGCCAAGTCTTTTTTTTAAAACGATATTATAATCTCTAACATTTTCTGTCATTTTTTTCTTAAAAAATTACAAAAATTTCTTTTTGGGATACATTCATTTCCTCTTTCGAAGACATTTCTCCCCTCTCAGATACGTCCCTCCCATTACGTACTATGTATACGTATCTGCAAGTTTCTTGATGTATTCGAGATCCTATAAATTTAAGAATTTTTTGTAATTTAAAAAAATAATAGGTATAGAATATAATTAGCTCTTAACACTATGAAATTTATACAATCTTTTACTTTTTTAAAAAAAGAGATCTTGTTTTTATGGCCTAATACATGTACATTATTCTTTCAATTTCATCACAGTTCAAAAATGTCAATGATTTATAAGAATGACTTTGAAATTGGTAATTGCTTTTAAACTTTTGACCTCTACTTGTCGATCCATTGGTAAACCTTTAAGGTCAAAAATTGAAAGTTCTATTTATGGGACGAAACTTGTTAAACTTAAAATTTTAACCAGAGCTGTCAAAAAGGGTTCGCCCATCCCCACCCGATCCAAGCCTCGAGGCCAAGAAATTTGAAGGGCTAGGGCGGGCCGTCCCTTCATTTGGTAGGGCCAGAAAATTCTCAATCCGGCCCAACCCTAGAAGGGTCGAGGGCTGGGGCGGGCTAGCCCTTCTTTTTCGATTTTTTTCTTTTTAAACTAATAATTCTATAACATCATGAACATGAGAAGATTTTCAAATCAAATATGGCAAATAATGGTGTTGTTTCAATAACACTCGTAAAAATCTAGTATAATTAACATGTATCTCACATACCAGATACGCGAGCGCGATAAGAGAGTGACAAACAAAATGTGAGTGAAGTGAGGGCGCGAGATTTGCCTATGTATCCTAGATACTGCAAATCTACTTGGATAGAGTATATCTAGAACAAATTAACTTAATTTTGAATCGATATATTTCGAGATACATGTATCTGGACGTACCAAAATCTGGTAAGAATCATAATATTACAACATGGTGTGTATTTAAGTAATTTGATAATATACTAGTGAGATTATTGTAAGTTACCCTTGAATAAAAAAATGGTCCATGGATTGACCCTGGCCCAGCCTCAATCAAGCCTCAAGGATCAAGAGTTTATATGGGCTGGACTTATAAGTCCTAGTTTTAAATGGACTTGAAAAAATTTATTTCAATCCTACTTTAATAACGAATTGGGTTAGACCGTCTTCATGAGCTAAGCCGTTTTGACGGCTCTAGTTTTAACAAGGAAAAATTAGTAAACTAGTCAAATAACTTAACTTAATTAGTAAAAACTTCCATACTTTATAAATATTAGTAAAAATATCAAAAATGTCATTATTTTAGAAAAGATTGTGTATCCTAATTTACTTCCTATTCAATCTCATTTTAATTACAAATTTTCCAATTAATCCTCACTCATATGTATTTAAAAAAATAAAATATTCTCTCTCTCTCTCTCTCTCTCTCATTTTCATCTTCGAATTCTTTTCCATTTCATAATCTGTCTCTCTTCTTCTTCTTCTTTTCCAGAAAAATATATTTATAAAGATATTCACACAATCCTTTTTATTAAAATATGAGTTTTTATTCATTTTTCAATATTTGTTTTATGATTTTATTTTTGTATAAATCGTTCAAAATTGTTGTTTGTAGTTGAAATCACTTTTTGCGGTTTGATAAACTCTAGATCACTCTCCAATGGAAGAATCTAAGAGAATTACTAGAGGCATTCAACTAAATCAACAATGTTCTATTTTTCAAATATCACAACTGAAACTTAGAACACAAATGACGATAATTTTGTATTTTAATTTGTTTATTTTATATTTCAATATCACTTTGTATGCAAATAAGTTCTATTTTTTTTAATTTTGTATTCATCATAATCGTATACCAACAAAGTCACATTTGTATTTCAACTAAAGTGAGTATTTATTGTGCTCATTTTGTATTTCAATCTTAATTTTCAATGACAAAAAGTTTGTATTTCTTTTTCATTATGTTTTCATCATAATTGTATATCAACAATTTTTATATTTTATGTGTTCAATTTACAATTCAAATTAAAATTAAATATCAAATTGTGGTGAGTATTTTACTGTGATCATTTTGTATTTAATTCTCACATTGTATTCAGAAAAGTTCGTATTTTTTGTGTTCATCATAATGATATACCAACAAAGTCAATTTTGTATTCCAACTGATGTGAGTATTTTTTGTGATCATTTCGTATTTCAGTTTCAATTTCAATGACAAAAAGTTTGTATGTCTTTTTATTATGTTTTCATCATAATTGTATATCAACAAATTTTGTATTTTATGTGCTCACTTTACCATTTAAATTAGAATTGGTATTTTACTTGCATAGTGAAACTAAAATTGTATCCTAGTGATCAAAATTGTATTACAAAACTGCCAAATATATTTCTGTTATTTGTATCACAAAAAAATTACGAATTGTATTCCAATATAATATAGTCATTACATATGAATACGATTAAAGAAAGATACATGATTCTAGAAAAAGAATAACATACATAATGACAATACTACAATCTGTTGAATTTGATACAATATTCTAAAAAATACAAATTTTAAAAACGCGATTTAATCGAATTCATTTCAACATAAATTGAGTATTATCAATGAAAATTTAAAAATCGATACTAGAAATTTGATGAACAGGTGGGATGAGTTCTTTGTGTTTATTTTTTTGAATTTGTGTTTACTTTTGAATTTTTGTAACTGATGAGACTTTTAAGCGAATTGTTCCTATTTTAAAAAAAATTCTCCCCTAAATTTCTCCTTTTTGTTAGTTGACAATTATATTCTTTAAATAATATTTAAACAAGATACATAAATAAACTAAATATTTGACATTTTTACTAAATATTAAAAGTGTTGACGATGGATCCTATTAAATGTGAAAATATTGATATTTTGAAAAATTCCCTTTTAACAATGAGGCAAACAGGTCAAAATTAAGTTTAGGGCTAAAGGAGGAATGTATATCATTTGTTATATGTTGCGAACACATTAATGTTTTGTTCCTGAACAGATTTATTTTTATGATAGGTATGAAAGAAAAAATAATTTTTTCAAAAGGGACTTTCTTTGATGAATAAATGAAAATTTTACCTTGTCAGTGTTTGATAATGTCATTTTTCTACCTACTTTCAGACATGAAGGATACACATATATAAATCAATTATCCAACCATAGGTTATCTTTCAACTGTGACTAAATCAATTAATGATATCGTTAAATTTTAGAAAATTCATTTCTAACCAATAATGCAACTCTATGGCGGAAAAGTAAAAAAAAATATCAAGTGATTTTGATGATTCAATTGATCTTATTATTATTCGACGTAATTATAAGTTACTTCGACTGAAGTTCTTTTTAATAAATATATGTAAATAATGAATTTCGAACTTAATAAACTAAATAAAATTTTAATTAAAAAAATTATATTACTTCATAAAATTCTAATCATGAATCCGTCTCTGAAAATAATTCAAAAGGCGATAAAGAGATGAGATTGTTTCACGATATGTCATATAAGAAACTTACATTGTTTATTGTTTCTTGTTGAGACTTCTAATCTCATTATTAATTATAAAACGTAAGACTTCAAATTAATTCAGCTGATATGCTGCTATCAAACATCATATATATTACCATCTCAAATAAATTGCATGTTTTGGTTTATAAAATTTTAATTTGAGTTATTCTTAAATTAAAATTAAATAAAATCAACTTAGTTCTCTTATTTAGAATTTAAATGCTTCAAATTTATACGATAAAGTACTGAAAGCTACAACCATTCTTATATTATTTTGATAAAAATATTATTTCAAAATATTATTAAAGCTATGATTATCTAGTTTAATTCTCAAAAAAGCAAAACATGACAATTAATATGAACCCGAAAGTGAGTGCTTAATTAATTTCTCAGCTCTCTCTATACACACATGCCTATAGTTTTACAAACTCTATTTAACCAATCACTAAATAGAGAAGAAACCTTAATACAAAACTACATATATCTTTTTTTTT
>NC_028643.1:5030646-5037039 GCF_001406875.1 Solanum pennellii | reverse complement strand
TGACGGTCCGTCCTGCAGGTCCGTCACAAAGTTCAGAGAGTTAATTCTGTGGAAAGATTTGTGACGGTCCGTCGTGCCAACGACGGTCCGTCCTGCCATTCCGTCGTGAAGTTCAGAGAGTCGATCTCAGTACCCAAATTTCAGAATCTAAGTGTTTTGGAACGAGACACCCTCGACGGTCCGTCGTGGGATCCGTCGACCCTGATAGTTATTACCAGAATAAACTCTACTGCTCAAAACGACTAAACAGGTCGTTACAATAAGTACTATATTTGCAATTTCCCACCTTCATTGTCAATTAGTTGAACTATAAAAAGTACTAATGCACTATATTTGCTATTGTAAAAACTCTATTATGTGTGTGTGGGGTGGGGGGTGGGGGTTGAAAATGAGTGTAAAATATATTATCACTATCAATGTGTATAAATTATTTTTAGTTCAACCAAATGTCTATATTAAAATTAGTGACAGTGAATGATGTAGCTTATATATTCAAGGGCTAGAAACATTCAAGGGCTACACTAGTCTTTTTTTTCATTGCTTTGGAGTAATTGTTAGTAAAAAAATATTTTTGAGCTAAAAACGTAACGAGTTAAAAGATTGATCTATATCGACTAGTTCAAACATATTTTCGACATTGTTCTTTATATATCAAATATCATTAATCACTTGTTCAAGATAAACTCCCAAATCTTAACCACCTTTTGAACCAAATTATAGTAATACCTTGTTCTCACCAATCCTAATTATATTATAACCAACCAACATTGAACCTTTTAGATATGGATTAATTTTTTTAACTAAAGAAATAGACTTGTTTATGATTTATTATTTTGAAATATTCTTATAATTTTGATATGTTGTTTGTTATTCATATTTATTATCAGTATACTTAAATTTATAACTACTATACAGTTATCTACTTTATTTGTCATGTTGTCACACTTTTTATGAATGATAATCTTCCCACTTAACTATATTAGTCAGTAAAAACAAATATTTATACCATCAATATATATTAATTTGATACAATCAAAATAAACTACAATAGATATATAATATATTCGATACAACATTGAGAAGCTAAGTAACTCATTTGGTGAGATTCCTATTTTTTCATTTTGAGTAATATAGTATTCTCTTTTTATTACCTCTCTCCTATCGATTGCCTCTAAAAAAATATTTTTTATTTAAAATTCATAATCCAAATTTTAATTTTTAATGATTGGTTACTTATAATCATCTAAAAACTTTATTTGATAATATAAAAATTCTTTTACTCTATAAATATAACTATCTCATCCATCAATCCATCACTCTAATATATCGATAATCTTTTAAACTTCTTATTTTCTCTCCCCCCCCCCCAAGAGATGAATTCAAAGAAAAACTTCAATGTGAAAGTGAACAAGAGTGAAGTAGTAGCAGCTGTGTTGCCAATGCAAGAACATTGGCTACCATTATCTAATCTTGATTTTGTCTTACCTCCATTGGAGGTTGGAGTTATGTTCTGCTATGTAAATCCCATTATTGTTTCGGAGAAAATTAATATGAATTTAGAATTTAACTCAATCGTGAAAACACTCAAAACATCTTTGGCTGAAACATTAGTTTCTTACTATGCATTTTCTGGAGATATAGTTGAAAATTCAGCCGGAGAACCGGAGCTTCTTTGCAATAATGGTGGTGTTTCTTTTATTGAAGCTTTTGGTGATGTTGTAACAACCCATTTAGTCGGTTTGAGCAGTAGAATTATTTTTGATAAATACTTACTGGGTCGACGGACCACGCGACGGATCGTCATGGTCACGACGGACCGTCATGGACTCCGTCGTCCCATACTTGTGCAGTTTCTTCTGCTACTCTCTTCACTACCCTCGACGGCAAGTATGACGAACCGTCATAGGCACAACGGTCCGTCGAGCGTCTTCGTTCCAAAACACTTCCAACTCTTGGAATCTGGGTACTGGGATTACTTCTCTGAACTTCGTGACGAACCTGCAGGACGGACCGTCATAGATACGACGGACCGTGACAAGCTGCGTAAACCCACACGTGGTCAGACTTCCGCTAAATTTTAAATAGGTGTTTTGGACTATTCGTAATTATAATTATGAAATTAGTGCGGTAGTTTTAATAATTGAGTTAGTTGGGGGTTAAAGGAGATAACTTTAAAATTAATAGTGGGTCACTTTTATAATTTTAAACTATACAATTAGGGTGATAACTAATCTGTAGAAAAGAAAAAATATAGACGCGTAAAAACCAAGTGAGGGGAAGGTTGTGCGGCTACACCAAAGATCAACTTGGAGTTCTTTTAGAGGTAATCTTCTTTGTTAATAGTTAACATATCTAATCGTGAATTAATTATCGTTAGCGGGTCTTTATGATGAATAGTGGAAAAAGATTAAAGAGAAATTGAATAGTGCAAAGTTGAGGAACGTACTGATCGAAAGTTGACAATTTGTTGTGGGTTTGTTCGAGTAAAGGCAGTAACACAATTGGGGGGATAATTATGGCATCTTGATGGTCAAGAATTTATGTTAGTGGATAGGAAATTGTGATTTGAGACGAAAGAGTTTTACCGTAATTAGATAACATTAGTTAGTTTAATTTGGTTAATGTTAAAGTTTAGTATATTATATAAGTTACATTAAAGTGATGTTAATGGAAGGAATTAAGATCTATCCTTAGGTTTGAATTTTTAAAAATTGATTATATAATTAGGTGAGTTTTTGGGTCTAAGCTAAACATAGACTAATCTGAGTGTTTATAGACTCGTTAACTTACAAATTGTGCATATATATATACTTGATAGATTGGAAAGGTTCGGAGGCAATAAGGAAAGGAAAGTCATTGGAGAAGTAGTTACTCGACTTCAATTCTTCGGTGGAGGTAGATTATGGTTTATTTCTATGTGATAGATAAACTCTAAATAGCGATCGATATGTATTGAGTGATATTGTAAAGTCTCCTACGTACTTGATTGCGTGGTTGTATGTTTTGATTGTGTGGTTTGTGGTTGGCCTAAAATTATAAGACTGTTGAACTTCTAATCTTGAACCCTCTCTATTAAAATGACGCCTTGAATAAAGAAGACTTGATGAAATAAATAATGAGATAATTGGATCGGAGTGTCACGTTCCGACACGGTATTATGGGATCGGAGTGTCACGTTCCGACACGGTATTATGGGATCGGAGTGTCACGTTCCGACACGGTATATGGGATCGGAGTGTCACGTTCCGACACGATAACATTAAAGGAAGGGAATCTTGAATTAACTTAATATACTCAAACTCAAAGAACCTATTTCCCAAATGAGTATGGTGTGGAGGCATGAGTCCTCATAGGTGTGCTTGATGTTGTGATTGATGGTGTACCTATTATGTTGTTGTTGTCAATGGTTCATGTGTTTGTTGCTTGCCACCTGTTAAGTATTGTAGTTGATTTTATATTATTATTCAATATATATTGGTTTCTATTTTGAGTTGGCCGATGATACCTACTCAGTACGTGTTCCTTGTACTGACCCCTACTTGTATTTTCTTCTTTGTTATTTTGTGGAGTGCAGCAAGTGTACCATCGACTTCGACTCGCCCTCAGCTCTAGCCAGTCTTCAGCACATCAGAGTTCGGGGTGAGCTATTATTCCTAGCTCGTGCTGGATTCTCTCCTTCACGTCTTGATGTCTTTGAATTTCGGACATGGACTTACTTATTTTGGTTTCTTAAATACTCTTAGACTTGGTAATTTGAGGATAGATGTTCTTGATGTGATGACTTCCAGATTTTGGGGATAATAAGTGTTAAACTTTAGAAGCTTATTTACTTGGTTACATTAATAAGTTTTGGGTCTTCCGCATTATTTTTGTTAATTATAGTTGAACTATTGGTAAATGTTGGGTTTTAGATTTGTTGGTTCGCTCACTTAGTAGGCAAAGTGTTGGTGCCACTCACGACTCGTTTTGGGTCGTGACAGATGTTGAGCTTAAAGAGATTAATTTTTATAATCCTGATGAAAGCATTGAGGGAAAATTTGTTCCTAAAAAGAAGCATGGTGTTCTCGCTATTCAGGTATTAATAATTATGTGTAAAACAATTTCTCCCTATTTATTCCATGCATGTGACTTAGTGAATATCCCAAGATAAAAATACAACAATAACAATATATTCATTAATGAATTTAATCTTATATGAAAAGAATAAGGTGTAATACGCAGACCTTAACTCTATTTGTGTGAGGTGTTGAAGAGGATAGTTATTTATGATATATCCAAGACTTTTCTGAAACATGATTTGAAAATATTTATTAATCGTTGAGGTGTGTGACCAATGTGATTTTAAAACTCCCTTGACAAGCGTAAAGGTGGATGTACGATTCGGGTTATGGATTTGACAAAACTAAGTAACTATTTAGTTTGATTTAAATCTTGTATTTGCCTCGAAAAATGGGTTTAATGTATAAATTATTAAGTTAGAATATAGTTACTTCAAACTACTAAAAAATCTTACATCCATAAACGTCAAATCATGAACCTACCACTTCATATAAGGGTTTTGATTTTCTTCAAGAGGCAAACACGCAAAAAAAATTATAATAGTGATGCTGTGATTCGAATTCGTATAATACTTCTGTCTACTTTAATACCACTTAAAGTGTGTGACTATCTTCATCATCGAATAACATAAGCTAAGTTGTTACTCCCCCGGTTAATTTCACTTGTCCAGTTTGAACTTTGTATACCCTAATAAACAATAATCAACATTAATCCATATTAATTGGTGTTTAGTCATCTATCTGAGATATGATTTGATGTTGAGGGATAGGAAGAAAATAAGGTTTTTTTATATGTTAAAAGTGACAAGTAAAAGTGATTTTTGTTTTAATTTAGTGGACAAATAAATATGTGTGGAAGGAGTATATATTAAACATATTTTATTAGCATAACGCATAAATATGTCATTTAATTTGGATATGCATAAGTAGACACTTAAACTTGTATAAAACTAAACTAATAGACACGTGTCCTATTTGGCACCGTACATGACAATTTTACGTCCTATATGGTGTCGTGTGCATATTATGCCACATAGGACTCACATGTCTACTTGCTCAATTTTATACAAGTTAAAGTATTGTCTGCTTGTATACACCCAAAGATCAAAGGTACTTAAATGTAAAACAAAGCTAAATTAAAAGACTTATTTATGTGTTTCGTCGTTTATTTACTTAACTAATCATGTTTTCAACAAAAATACTCTGTCTTGATTGTTGAGAAAATAATCACAAAGTTTTAAAAAAACAAATTAAGTTTTTCAAATTTGTGATATTAAATATATAAAAGACGGTATATTTTTAAACAGACTAAAATAGAAATATATATGACATGTAAATTAAGATTAAGGAGGTATAACTCTTCTGCTAGAGCAATATAAAAATAGACAATCCCATAACATAACTTTGTCCTTTTGTTTATTTATTTAATTCCTTGAAATTATACCCAATTTTATTTGATGCAGGTTACACAACTCAAATGTGGAGGATTAATTATGGGTTGCACATTTGATCATAGAGTTGCTGATGCATACTCAGCCAACTTGTTTCTTGTGTCATGGTCTGAATTAGCTCAATCCAAGCCACTCTCTCAGCTCCCATCTTTTCGACGATCATCCCTTTTTCCTCGACATCCTGGTTACTATGATGACTCGATCGATGACTTATATGTACCACTATCAACCCTACCTCCCATGAAATCCGAAATCCTTAACCCTAATGATCAAGTCATTAGTAGAATTTACTATGTCACAGGTGACAAAATTGAGCACCTTCAATCACTAGCCAATTTTCATGATGACAAAAAAGGCACGTCCCAAAGGTCTAAACTTGAATCATTCAGTGCTTTCCTGTGGAAAACTATTGCATGTGGAATTAATAAAGAAACTTGGGGTTTCAGCAATTTTAGGTTTGTTATTGTGGTGGATGGTCGGACTCGATTGATCATAAATAATGTGGATAATTCGCTAAAAGGGTATTTTGGTAATGTTCTCTCCATCCCATTTGGAGAGAAAAAGGTTGAGGAGGTAAAAGAAAAATCTTTAAATTGGGTGACAAATGTAATCCATGAATTTGTTGATATCGCGAAAACACAAGAGCATTTTCTTGGATTAATAGATTGGGTTGAGGCTCATCGTCCTGAACCATCCATGGAAAAAATATATGCGATGAATGGTGATGGACCCGCGGTGGTAGTGTCATTGGGGCAACATTTTCCAGCGAAAAAGATAAATTTCGGATGGGGTGAACCAGCGTTCTGGTCTTACCATTTTCGGTGGGCCGGAAAAGCGGGATATGTGATGCCAATGCCAAGCCCTAAAGGAAATGGAGATTGGAT